>NW_028145515.1:4120000-4125000 GCF_977016875.1 Pavona decussata | reverse complement strand
AGTAGACAAACCCTCGGTTTCGTTTTAGGTTAAATCCTATAGATTTTAGATTTATTTATTGTTCTCGTACACCAAAGCAGGTGAAGATGGTCCAAAGCCGGTTATGATATTTCCATTGGAGCATTTGGACATTTGAAAATACTCGAGAAATGAAGAAAGAACTAGCGTCCGGCTCATCATGCTTTCTTCATTTCTGTCGTGTTTAACGCCAACATGATACACGTTTTGGCCTTCCGTTTGTAAATAAAACTAACCTAATTCATTTCTTTTTTTTTTGTAGCGAGTTAATGCTCCTGAGTTGCTTCGCTTGTACACCAACTATGACCTGTTGCTAGAGGCGGCCTTGTTAGCTGTGGAGTACATTCAAGCTGTCCTAGGCAATGGCAGGGAGTATTTTGGACTCAAGGTAATTTTTACAACCCGCCACAGTAGAGCACATGAAAGCTTCACTTCTTTACTTGTATAAAAAATCTTAACCTTAAATCTTTTAATAACCAAAACATATATTTTTATCAATGCAGACACTAAAACAGTGGTCCAATTTTGTTAACAATTACCCTACTAGTGCACAGAAACTAGTATTAATTAAGTATGGCTGCGGATGGCTAAGATGGAAATGGATTACAACTTGAGAAAAATTGGCCAATTTTTTCAAGTTCTTCCTGTGTATTTTAGAGAAATCTCTAAAAAATGGTTACAGTCTGTCCTTCCTCCGAGAAATTGCTTAATAGTTTTCTCTGGGTGCTTTGATGCCAATTCCGTGTTTTTATTATTTTTTAATTTTTTCCGTGTTAGAAAAAAGGTTCGTTGTCAAATATTTGAGCAGTTTCCAAAATACACAAAATCTTATGAAAGTGGCCTTTTAAACCTTAACACTGATCAGCATCAAATTTTTCCTTGTAATATCAATGTTTATTCAACCCCTGAGGTCATGAAATTAAGGATATGATCACGCAAGGTGAATTTTTTTTGATATTTTAATAACTTCTCCCCAGTACTTTTAGAAGAAAAGTGTGGGGACAAGACAGGAGAATTAGGGGATAAAGGGTTAATCAGTACTTCTAAATTAGCCTTAAGTTGCTGACGTCAGATTTCGTTATTCCCAGAATGCCTTGCACGCGACCAGTCCCAGTGTGTGGTTACCTTACACGGCCATGGACCAGTTGTTGTTACTGTTGAAAGATGTCCAGCCTGACTCCGAACTAGCGAAGGTAACATGTAGCATAAAGCGGTTTCCAATTGAGTGTCGTAAAACCAAAACCAAAGTAATTGCTTTAGCCAATCGCAACAGATGTAAGCAACACACTGAGCCAATCAGAATTCAAAGGAAATACATGTAACCGGCGTCAAGCGCGGGAAAGCGCGTGCGGCGAAAACATGATTGGTTTTGGTTTGGATTCCCATTGGTTGAGAAAGTGGCGAGAGTTTTGTTAACCAATCACAGAGCGTAGTAATGTAAAACCAAAGCAAACACGAAATTACTTTCGACACTCAATTGAAAAGCGCTCTATACAGATAGAGTGGTTTTCAATTGAGTAATGTAAAACCAAAACCAAAGTAATTATTCTGACCAATCACAGCAGACACAAACAGCGCAATAAACCAATCAAAATTTGAACCAAATGCACCGGTGTCAAGCGCGGGAAAACGCGTGCGACCAAGTCACGATTGGTTCCCATTGGTTGAGAAAGTGGCGCGAGTTTTGTTAACCAATCACAGAGCGTAGTAAAGCAAAACCAAAGCAAACGCGAAATTGCTTTCGACACTCAATTGACATGGACATGGTTTTTTTCTACAAAGCTGTTAATAACTTAGTTTTCATAGACAGTGAAGCTCTACCTGTAACTAGACAATTTACGAGATCTACTAGGACATCGAGAAGTAGTGCTATTACTTATATTCCTAACCGAAGCAGAACTCTTACTTATCAACGTTCATTTTTCATACGCGCGTGCCGCACATGGAATGTTCTTCCCACTGAGCTACGCACAAGTCACATCTCTTTAGCTTTATTCAAAACTTTATTACTTCAATATTATAAAAAGGCTTTGAACTTGTACGACGCTGACGACATTAGAACTTGGAGAACAATCTGTCCTAGGTGTAACACAGCGAGGTCTCTCCTATGCCCGCCAACGTGCTGCTTCTAGCAATTTGGTCTCCCGCCTTGTCTCCTCTAGTTTTATGCTTACATATTAGTAGTTTTAGTTATTAAGCATTTTCTTTTTTATATAAATAATTAACGAGGGATCCGCTGTAATTGGCTATGCTGTAGTGGTCTCCCTGCCTAATTATTTTATCTTTGGTATTTTTTTTTTTTGTTTCTATTGTTTGTTTCCATTCTGTTTGTATTTTAGTTAGGCGAAGCTAAATAAATAAATTGAAAACCGCTATATCTATCTCTCTAATCCATGCATTCAATTGGTCCAAATATTTCACGTGGTATAATATGTTTAAACTAAAACTGGGACATACCCGATTGTATTCCTTGGAAGATGTTATTTGAAATTTAAGAATTGGTTCATGCTTGGCGTGCGTATATCGAGTTATGGATGCACGAGGGAAGTTTGGAGAGCATGAGAGAAGCGTAAGAGTCCACGTCTCACTAGTGATGGAGGACGAAATGAGAAAGAAGGAGGTGACGGTATGGAATCGATATGTCAAAAAATAAAGCCAAAAGGTCACTGATCCAAGGTTAAAAGAACATTTTTTGCCATTCTTGTTTGTTTGAGTAAGTAAATCCCTTCCTTTTTACACGACGCAAATTCGAATATCAATTCAAATTTTTCGTCCAATGGTTTATCATATCTTGCCGCGCGGACTCTGCGATACTGACAATTCAGTGTTTACAGTGAAATGACTGGCGGCTTGACCAGGCCAAAGTTCCTTTTATAGTGCGGTTCCCTCTTTAAAGAGGGAAAATTTGACGGGGCAGTGTCACCAATTTTTAGTGTGCCTTTGAATAGCAAAAAACATTTCTATGGATGGAAATGTTACAATAATGGTTCAGTGTTGTTAACAAATGCCCCGCGAGTATACTGAAGCTAGTAGTTACTATCTTTTGCTGCGGATGGCTTGGATGGAAATGGATTACCACTTGAAAAAACTGGCCAATCTTTTCAAGTTCTCTCCTGTGTATTTTGGAGAAATTGCTAGAAAACTGAGTTATAGCTTGTTCTTCGTTGGAAAACGAAAAATTTTATGTTAGAGAAAAGGTTCTTTAGTTAGATGTTTGAGTAGCTTTGATCAAAATACAGCAAAATCTTCGTGACGGTGCGTATTGTACAAAGCTTCAGGAAAGCTTCAAGAAAACTGTCCTGCCATACTCAGTATCCACTCTGATGATGCGTGATTGGTTCCTTTATAGGCACGTGACGAACTTACGGACCAGCTAGACAGATTTCACGATCAGGTTGTCACGGTGTCAAGTGACATGACGAAAGCACAGTGGAGACGTGCACGGCGCATGCACGCGGCCGGGTCGATTCCAATAGAGTGAAAACGAAAACTGGTGTGTCACAGGAAAGGCAACCTATGTACAGTCTTAGTGAACGTGTGGGTCCTGTGGTGTAGACGTGGAGTCTTGTAATACCGTCATTGTTATAAATGCGGACTTGTGGTCCACACGGATTGGTTGTTTTCAAAAGAAGGGTTTGCTGCTGTACTTTGTAAACGCTACAATTGGTAGGGTTGAGACTTGCTATTCCAAACTTTCCCCAAAGTCTGTACACTCTGCGATTTGAAAAACAATGCATGCTTTATGAAGTCCTTCTACCTTTACTACACGTGTCGATTTGACATTTTATGCCGCGTTTTTGCGTGAAACACGTCGGTACCTGTGCCAGCGATATTTAATGCATTACTTTGCGGTAACAGGTTCGGCCAAGTTTGTAAGTTCTCCAGAAAAACTCGGACCCCGCCAATACAGATGTCGACGAAACAAGGCTTTGCTTTAGAAGTCATCGTCCGTTGTTACGTGCTGTCGGTTTCTTTAACGCAACAATGTTGCGCTTGAAATCGTGCAACATCACCTCAAATTGGAAGAAACTAAATTAAAAATGTATTTTAGATAATTCAGTGGGAAGTCAAACAAACACGAGGTCTTAACCGTAGTCAAAGGTTAAAAAAAAAAAAAGAAAGAAAGAAAAGAAAAGAAAAGTCCGTTAACTGATAAGATTTTACTTTGATAGCTCGGAGCCGATAAGTTTCTTATGAGTCTGTAAGTTTATTAAACAATTTTGTGATTTACTGAAAAGGTTTCAAGTTCTTTTAAGTGAAGACCGGCACTGTGTCTGTTTGTCGTTTGAATACTGTACATAACATACTTCTCTTTAAAAACCCTTAACCTTTTTCAGTAAATCATTAAATTATTTAGTAAACTCACAGACTCACAAAAAACTTATCAGCAGCTTTGAGCTCTCAAACTGACTTTTCTTCGTCGTCTTCTTCTTCTTCTTCTTCTTTACATTTGAGCGAGGTTAACACGTGGTCAGACATGCGTAGACCACACAGTAAGTGACCGCGCGTGTGGGATCGCGCGACCGTCTTGCTTCTTCTGGTACATAAAATGTGGTTATGTTGTGAACTCACTGTTGCGACCATTTAGGTACTTTTGAAAAAAACGTAATAAAAGAACTTTGAACCATGATATAAACTTTTCAATGCCATAATGTAAATTGTAATAATAAACGTGGAAAGAAAACACAGGAGAAATCGATTTACTGCGTTGTATTTTTCAGACAAGTAAATCAAAAAGATAAAAAATGAAGATCGTACTTGTTGTTTTAATGGGTATCCAAACAGTCGCTTTATCTGTTATCTCGTGTTGGAATCCCATTGAACATTCACCCTTGGCTCGATTACCAGTCGCTGTTCGGGGAGGAAAGCCGGTCCCGAAGGAGCGGCGAAAATTCAGCCTACATTCACCATCATTTTTGAAATCTCACTTGCAAACTAGATAACAAAATTTAATAAATTTATTACCCGCACCTGGCCCTGGT
>NW_028145515.1:4002500-4112500 GCF_977016875.1 Pavona decussata | reverse complement strand
AGGTTACCCGGTACCTTCAGAGGTGTCTTCAGAGGTGTCTCGCGTCCAAGCGATGTAGCGCGTCCGGTTTAAACTGTAGATACCTGAACCCTTATATCAAATTAATTAAAGCTTATAGAACTCGCTATCTAACTAAACCAAGAATTTTTAAATAAAATGAATTGCCGAATTTTTAGCGCTGTTTTCTAGAATAAATTTTTTTCACTTGGAGGAGCCACTTCAAAGAGCTAAAACTCAATAGGAATTTGTTCGTTTGCCTTCAAGTTTGGACAGTAGCTAGTTTAACATATAAACAACAAAAAGGTGTCTGCGAATTTTTTATTTCGAAATATTTTTTCTCCAAGAGCGATTTTCGTATGATAACTCCACATTTTTTAAAACCTATTTCGAAAATGTTCTGTAACTTTTCACTGCAATTGAATATGCCAAAACGCAGACCCGTTTTTTCAGCGCTTTGGGTCCGGAAACTGAGGAGCAAATTAAATTAGCGAAAAACAAGATTCGCTTTGACTTGTAGCTTTCGAAAGGTGATTCGGACGCTCGCATTAAGAGGTCGTGAAAAATTCGACAATTCATTTTATTTCAAAATTCTTGGTATAGTTTGATAGCCAGCTCTATAAGCTTTAATTTTATATAGGGGTTTGGGTATCTACAGTTTAAACCAGACGCGCTACACTGCTTGGACCCGAGACACCTCTGAAGGTCCCGGGAGGTCACTGAATAAAAGGCATCGCATCCTGGTGGGTCAAATAAACAAAATTCAGGGAACAATAATGTTTAGGATGCACAGTCGGATGCACATGGATGCACGTATGCTGTGTTGTTTTGGGCTAATAACACGCCACATTCCGCGAAGACCCTGGGATGACGTCACTCTGGTATTTACAAAACAAAAATGGCGGATGAGGAATCGGAGAGATTACCCAGTCAAGACACTAACAGGCAAGTATAACCTGTTCCTTTGTTTAATTTGCCAAACTGTAGAATGCTAGTTCTAATTTAGTAATTATCTGCATGAAAGATTTTTTATTCAAAATCTCTTGCAGATTTTGCATAGATGCTCATTTTTAGGCTGATTTAGCAACAGAACGGGAACGTCATTTGAGAACGTTAGAGCGTGCGGAATAGTCTGGATGCGAGTCTATTTCGACTATATGGGCATTTTTGATGCACGCGCCGTTGTCAACTGACGTTCCCGTTCTGTTGCTAAATCAGCCTTTTATTTCATAGAGCTACAATATCATTGAAATTCAGCCTGTCTACTCTATTTGATTATTGCAGCATGTTTGCTGATCCGCAGCAAATCTGGAGTTTCCTTAATGAGAAGGTATGTAAAAAGCATTTCAGAAGTTTAAGTTGAGCTCGAGTGCTCACTTTCTCTTGGAGACCAGTTCAATGAATTTCTCAAACATGGAACACAGAATTCAGCTGTTTTTAATTAATCCAGTCTACCGCAACCTTGCAACACATATATTTATTTTTTGTAAGAAGTAATTAGTAAGTAGCTACATAGACTTATGTTCATTGATTTATATACATTGTACGGTGTACATGATCGACGTTACATTAATCATACTGAGTTAGGAAAATTCTTTCTCAAACTCATTTATAATTCATCAAGAGAAAACAAAGAAAATCACTACTGTGACCGTGGTTTGGATATGTGTTCCTAATTACCATAAAATTTTGCCAACTTTAGCCTTGAATTTCTCAAAGAATTATTGATCATTTGAGAAGCCATATCAAGCACTCGAAAGTGTGTCTCATCAGATATCCAAACACCTTGAAGTTGTTTAAAAAGACTCGGCTGTGCATCGTTTTTTCAACCTACTTCTCAGTGTTAATTGTTTGGATATCCAATGAAACATGCTATCTCGTGTTTGATATATTACGTAAAGACTTGTATCTGGACCATGCTTGATGAAACGTTAATTGTGCGGTCATGTGCATACTGTTCCATAATTCTGTTTACTGTATGATTACCTATTCTTGTTTACTAGACACTAAATTATTTCTCTGACATTTTGTCAAGTTTTATCACTTGTTGAATAGAGGGAAGATTTGTAGCAGACAACAGCAGGCTGGGTGAGGGGGGGGGGGGGGGAGAGGACGGAGGAGGAGTTGAGAGGGGTGGGTGGGTAGTGCATGGCTCAAAATAATTTTTGGACAATTGCCGATCATGTTGACCATCCAAACAAATTTTAGCTCGGACATGTCGTGTTTCTGACCAGCCAAAATAGTGAAAATATTTTTTTAAAAAAGTAATAGCAACTAATAATGGTAATTAAACTAATTGGAGTGCAATTTGGTCTGAAATCACATGCGTGATTTCAAAATCGAAAGAGCGCGCAGCGCAAGTTTGATTTGAAATCACAAGTATGATTTCAGACCAAAATTGTACGACACAAAGTTCAATTACCACTTTATTACACCTATTTTGAAATCACAGAGTATCATTGTCAATATTAATATTCTATTTTTGTAACTTCATTTCCATTTTGATGGGCTAAAGAAAGGGTGGGATTCAGAGCAAAAAATGGTGCAATTTCGGAATGACTCACACTGTTGAGAGCCAATCAGATTGAAAGGTGTCACCAGTGATTTCAAAATGGGTGTAATAAAGGCAAAAATATCTCCTCGTATGCTTAAAAACTTGTTGCTAAAGAGTATAATAGTTTTGATTGCTATTTGCATTTCCAACGTAGAGGCAATGGCCTCTACGTTCTATTTGACATAAAACTTGTAATGTGCACTTGCAGTGAGAACGACAATTCAAAACTCGATACATTATCGTTAGTAGAAATGCTCATAAAATCCATAATGTGATGTTACTCTCTCCCTTGCAGCATATAGGGCAGCAAAGAAGTTTCCTCACCCCTGTCTGACTTCAAAAAATGCTTCTCAGTGGAGCTCCAGTTACAATTCAGCTCCCTTACCTCTTTCTCTGCACCAAGTTGTTTCTGGGCACCCCTCTTTCTCCTGCCCTCAGGTGTCCATCATAATACACTTTCTGTGCTACACTCATGAAAGGACTACAGGGTGTATTAAATCAATCTAGATACCATCAGAGTACTTAACTTCTAAAAGGTTTGGTGTTACCAAAATATTGATTTCACATCACTGATTTATCATTAATTCCTATGTCCTGTATGAGAAGTTGAAAATATGCGTTCTGTCCCCATTTAAAGTAAAGGCACCTTTAAAGTCTCTGTAGGAGGCCTACTAATCTCATGGAGGCCAATTTCTGGAATTAGCCCTGGTTATTATAAATAAAATTCTGATTTCATAAACAAAGCATCCATGGCACTCTCACTTACTGTAAGTCCAGAAATGCACCTAACCCTGATTTTGGGTACTTTATATAAGACAGACCTTTTTGTCATTTTCATATGACTTCATGTTTGACAAAATTATGTGTTTTAGTAAGAATTTAGGGTTGGGGACACTTTGTGATGTCTATCATACAGTTTGTGCATTTCATTAGTGTGCATTTCTGGACATATCTCGGCACTCCATGCTAAACGTGGATTGGATGACCTGTGTTCCTGACTGTAATAATAATTCAAAGTTGAATGCTTTGTTTGACAGGAAGTCTTCAAGGGAAGAGTGGACTTTGAAAAGTTTTGCAGTTATCTCCAAGCCCCCACAAAAGAGTTTTTTCAGTTCCTTTTTGATGCGGTAAGAGTACATGAAAAAAATAGTTTATTTTTAATTGTGATAAAATATTACTAATGAAATAAACCAGTCAGTCACCACTGAAGTTTTAGAAACAACTTTTCATTGAAAATTATTCTGCTTTAAAAAGTGAACAGAGACAAGACAAAGAAACGAGATGGAAGATATCCACCTGTGGGTAATTGGCTAAATGTTGAGAGATTCTAAATGCAATTGTCAAAAAAATAAAAAAAAAGTTAAATCAACTTTGTTTAACAAGGGTAACATTTAAAACAGCCTGTTATGACTGACAAACCTGTGGCCCTCAGATTCCAGTTCAAATTAGAATTTGAAAATGTTGGTTTTTGAGGACATGGGAAAACCAGAGTACCTGGAGAAAAACCTCTCGGAGCAAGGACGAGAACCAACAACAAACTTAACCCACATATGATGCCGAGACTGGGAATCGAACCCGGGCCACATTGGTGGGAGGCGAGTACTCTCACCAACTTGATACATCGAAACGGCGAACAACGCTAAGCAACTGATCTCTGATAAATTGATAATAACCCATAAATAACCAGTGCATGTTTTGAATATGTAAGGAAAATGTCATATAACAACAATTATATGTAGAAGAAGACATTTGAAAGAAATGTGATGGTATATTTCCAGCCTGGTGAATGAATGAGAATGATGATTATTCTAGAAAGTGACACAGGCATACTCGGAAAAAAAAGAATCCGAGTGCTCCTATCAGGAGTCGAACCTAAGACCTTCCGATTTTTCCGAGTATGCCTGTGTCACTTTCTAGAATAATCATCATTCTCATTCATTCACCAGGCTGGAAATATACCATCACATTTCTTTCATATACCAATCGTTTGACATTCCAATCCTAGCAGTATGCAGGATGTTTGTCCCAAGAACCTAGTTTAATGGCCTTAGCTCCCACGAGTCTCCTGTAGCTCAGTGGTAGAGCATCCGAAATAGTAATCGGAAGGTCTTAGGTTCGACTCCTGATGGGAGCACTCGGATTCTTTTTTCCGAGTATGCCTGTGTCACTTTCTAGAATCATCATCATTCTCAAGAAGACATTTGTTGAACAATTTAACTATAAAAAATTGCGATAATGTTGAAAAGTTTAAAAAATTTAAAATCATCTTGGTTTAAAGGTTAAAAAGCGACGACATTTCGACGTTTGGTTGACGGCATCGTCAAGTCAACGATGAGTGAAATGAAAACGAATATCAATGTAAAAGAATTCCTAAGGGATCATTGTACAATGCAATTCTAATGACATGATTGGCTTAGTGGCCATGGTATGTGAGCCATTATACCATGCCCAAGCAATAGCGACCATTTAAGTGGTCTTCTGGTAGTTCTTATAAAGCAAAATCAGCAAGATCTAGCAATATTTATAACACGATTATTCCACTCACGCTTGTTGGATATGAAATGATCATAGCCAACTTGGTGTGTATCTATCATCTCATATCCAATGCACGCTTGTGGAATAATAATAACATAATTTCCATTGTTTCCATTTATCCAATGTACAGGTGGTAGAGGGGATTTACAGTGAAGGAAATGAAGGAAACAAAGTTATCCACAATGTAGATGTCATTTTGCTACTTCTCGATTGGCTGCCATCTTTATCAGTAGACAACAAAAGGTCAGTGATTTTTTGAGTTCTTGGCTGCTGGACATGTATTTGAGGTTACTGGTAATCACTAGCTGTTATTTTGCGTTGTTTAATGCATGTACATAAAGTGAGCTCACAGTCATCAATAACAATGCAAGCTGTGGAGGCAGTATCACCTTTGTATAAGCTAATACAGTTTGAAATTTAACATTGAAGTTGCAGAAAGCTTTAGGAAATCGAATCTTATTTCCCAAATTTAAAAGCTGTTGTTGACTTTACTAAAATACCGCAAATACTGTCGTATGAAGCCACATTTTTTTGCCTAAAAGTTTTGCTCAAAATTAGAGATGCAGCTTATTTGTAAGAACATCTGCAAAAGATTAGGTAAATCTACAATTTTCGACACTTTTGGGAGAAATAAAGACCCTTTTAGCTACACATAGTGTTAGATACCACAAGAAACTATGAATACAACAAGAACTTTAGATACATCTTTAGATCTTTCTTCCACTCTCCTGGCCTTCTGAACTTCCAGCCCTCTAAAGTCTTTTATGTTACCTACCACGTAATGTTAATTGCTTCTTTCCTTCTGTCTTTTCATGTCAGATATGTAACAGAATGCATCCAATGCTTGTGCTGGTTTTCTCTTCATAATGCCATGTTGTGTAGCACCAGTGGTGTGTTCAACAAAGTTATTATGCTTCTGGAGTCTGACATGCAGAACATTGATTACAATTGGGCAGGTATGGACAATGCTTCTTTTTTTTGTGTGTGTGTTTGAGGTTGTGACGACAACAAGATCATCAAAAAAGCAATAGGCTTAATTACTGTTCTAAGATGTTTTTTACTCTCTGTAGAATCTCTGATTGGCATTCTGGAAGCTATTGGCTCACACTCTGTAACTTCAAGTGAACTGGAACAGATGATTGGTCTCTTTGCACCATTCGAAAATGGCGCACAGGTAAATGACTCAACAGTGTCGATTCTCTTACAGTTAAGAGCGGTTTCCAGTCAGTGTCGAACAGAATTTCGTGTTTGCTTTGGTTTTGCTTTACTATGCTTTGAAATCGGTTAAAAACTTGCGCCACTTTCTCAGCCAATGAGAAACGGGACTTGCTCGCGCATGTTTTCCCATGCTTGCTGCTGATTACATGTACTTGCTTCAAATTCTGATTGGTGCTTTGTATTGTTTGTATCTCTTGTGATTGGTTAGATTATTCACTTTGGTTTTGGTTTCATGACACTCAACTGACTTGAAAACTGCTCTATTTATATACAGGTATGACATACATCCTTCTCTGGAAATAGTTTATAAAGATTGTTGTAAAAGAAACATAATGAAAGTCACATGCAAAACTGAACGTAAGATTAGTTAATTTTAACAACTGATTGCTCTGAGCTGATCACCAAAAGTTGCTACAAAATACTTTTGCAGTGAGAAACAGGCATTAAGTTATAGAAATCTTCATGATAATTTGGGCGTGTTTCTTTATGTCTGTAAAAAGATAACATACATTTTCTTAATGTTTGCACCGAGGTTTATAAAGCCCGTCAAAAATATTGGATTTAGTAACAGTACAGTTTGAGCAGTTTTCAATAGTTTTGTAAAACCAAAGTAATTACTCTGACCAATCACAATGTATGTAAACAACGCAACGAACCAATCAGAACTCAAAGCAAATACATGTAGCCGGCGTCAAGCGCGAGAAAAGGCGAGCGAAAGTGGTGCGAGTTTTTTAATTAAACCAATCACGGAACGTAGTAAAGCAAAACCAAAACGAGTACAAACTATTTTTCAACAGTCAAATGAAAACCACTCTAATAGTGAGGGGTTCTTGGACGTCCTCTACTACATGACTAATGGAGTTTATCCAATTGTTATTTGCAGGCTCCGTTTGCTCAGAGGGTGCTTGAGGCACTGGTTAAGATGTCATTTAGGAGCAACCGCTTGCGAGCAAAGCACTTCTTTGACCTTCACCACCCCTCTGCGGTAAGCATTGGTGGGTTTGTACATGAAGTAAAGTTCTCAGCTGTCATGAGATTAGATCAGTTCAAAATTTAGCTTGCATTTTTGGGACGTGCATTTTAGCGTGTATTTTGGGACGAGCGAGCACTCAGTATTTTCTTTGCTAAATGCATTGCTGCCATCTTGGATTATGACGAGAGGAAAACTGAGTAGGGAAGAAAATCTGCCCGAGAGGGTGGGTGTCGGGAAGAAAAAGGAAGGAGAAAAAAGGAAGTTCTCGATGTTTGGAAATCCAAGATGGTGGCCTAATGCACTAACTACTGTTAATGCAAGCTACTCAAAATTTCATTAGAATCAATGGAAGATATAAAACTGAATCTATCACAACACACTTATGCTGTCCATCATATTAATAATTAATTATTTATTACATTAGTAGCCCGCTAACTTGAACTTCCGGTGTGCTTAGGACTAAATTGATTGTGTTTTGACAATCTTCACTTTTATGTGCAGGGAATCTCAGTTCCTGGGCTGCGGAAATGGCTGAGTAACAGTTTTACATTCCACGCCTGGGTTTGTTTGGGGCCAGTTGACATGAACGACGGTAAGGGAGGACGAAGGAAAAGTGCCAAGAGGAATTTATCTCACTTTAGACGAAATCTTTACAGGCAAGTGAATTTAACTTAGTTTACCAGAATAAAATATTAAGACTTATCTTTTCTCAGTGCGTGAGCGGACGGAATTCTGTAAATCATGCAATCTGATTGGTTCTGGCAGCGGGCGGCATTTTTTGATCTTGCCTGAGAAACCAGGCGGACTTGTTCGTTATTTGCTAGCTAATTTATTCATACCGATCTATCAACCCGATAAACAGGTTCAATCCCATGAGCCAATTTACACGTTACAATTTGTCGACCGATTTTGTTTCTGTTGGTGAAGCGCGCGGTGAAATCAGCCTGATTCAAAAAATCAGTTTCACTGCCACAGATTTCTATAAATCGGACCGATTTTTGTCCGCTCACTTTGTCAGATTGGGCCAAATCTGCCTGATTAATCGTACGTGTCAATTATCCTGAAGTATACAGCTTTCTGCTCATGTGATTTTCTATGTGCCTTTTTGGCTGTGTTAGGTTCGCAAGGTATTGTGGTGAAATGTACAGCCGCCATCTTTTCCGTGTGGTGGATTGTGTTTTTGTTGGGAAGGTTTTCAGTTTGATGGAAATATTATTATTATGGCAGTAAAAACTTCTGGATGCTCAGATATCCTAAACAATGATTGGGCGGCCAGCCGTAGCGAATCAATGCAACGACCAAAGTCCGTACAATTAAAATCCCAACTCCTAATCATAAAGATCCTAGTTATTAAAATTCTAATTAAAACTATTTACCATCCATAAAATCCTCAATCTAAATACTAAAACTTCCTCACGATGGAAACAATTATTATTATTATTATTGTTATTATTAAAGGTAATTAAATAGGTGGAATTGTGTTTTTTCGGGAACTGAAATTCTGTGCATTCTGTTATTCCTGAACAGGAATAAGAATAATTATAATTTGCAACCGTATTATAAATTATCTCAATGACTCCGATGTCTTATGTGATAATCAATATGGCTTTAGAAAAAATCGCTCTCCTAGCCTTGCGCTTATCGATTTGTGTGACAAAATTTCTTCTGCATTTGATAGAAAAGAACATGCCATTGGAGTATTCCTAGATCTTTCGAAAGCGTTTGATACGGTAAATCACGACGTTCTTTTTGACAAACTCAATCATTATGGCATCCGTGGTCTGGCACTAGAATGGGTCAAAAGTTATTTTTCTGAGAGGACACAATTTGTCAAATTTAATAACGTTAGATCTGCCCCACAGGGGATATTCCTGTGGGGTGCCTCAAGGTTCTATTCTTGGTCCCTTATTTTTTATCCTGTATGTTAATGATTTGAACAATGCTTCCCTGCTTGATGCAATCTTGTTTGCTGATGATACAAACCTATTTATCTCCCATAATGATCCTGTTTACCTAATTAACACATTAAATAGAGAATTAAACAAATTGTCAACCTGGTTTGCAGCAAACCGGCTCTCCTTGAATTTAGCCAAGACTAATTTTATGGTATTCAAGCCTTGGCAAAAGAAGCAATCCTTTGAATTTCAAGTTTTCATAAATGAGCAGCCTATTCTTCGTGTTTCTGAGACCATGTTTTTGGGTGTTTTATTAGATGTCAATTTGACCTGATATATCCTTAACAGCAAATAAATTATCCAAATCTATAGGTATCATTCATAAATCTAGGTTTTTTCTCTCTACTCACTCCCTTCGTACACTTTGTACAATTCTATGATCCTTCCATATTTATATTATTGCAATTTAGCTTGGGCTGGTACCTATAAGTCAAACCTTCAAAGAATTATAACCTTACAGAAACGTGCGTTAAGAATAGTAAGCAATTCTACATACGTTGCCCATACTGGCCCTATTTTTAAGGAACTTAAAACTCTAAAAATTTCATGATATCCATTCGTTTCAATTAGGTACCTTTATGTTTTCATTCAAAAACTCTACACTCCCTTCCAAATTCATTAACTTTTTTTACTGAATAGTCAAATCCATAATTATAATACTAGGAATGCTCAGTCCTTCCGCTTGCCACTGTACAGAATGAACACCAGGAAGTTTTCAATCTACTTTCAAGGTCCAAACTTTTATAATTCGCTAAATTCTGACATAACTAGTTCTCCCTCTTCCGCTTCTTTTAAAAGAAAGCTTAAAGAATTTCTTCTCTCTAGGTATTAACTTCTGTAAGGCTGTAATTCTTAACTAACTTATTTCATGTGTGTGGGTGTGTGTGTGTGTGTACGTGCGCGCAGTCAAAGTTAATTACCATAAGTCCATATTGTAATTCTAATATAAGATTAGTTATTTTAAGTGAGGAGGCCTGACTTGTTATAAGCCTCGTGGTTTCTTTCAGGTTTTCTCGCCATTTATTTTCTAACATCAATTTTCTTCATTTTTTCCATCTGTTAATGTTGTATAAGGCAAAATAAATATTGTCTTGTATAGCCAAAATTATTCCAAAAGAATGCTTCCCCAGAATTAAGCAGTAATAAAAGAAAGCTTTTGGAAATTTTTCGTGTGAATTAAAGCACGAATTTTCCAAGATTTGGAGTTTGACGTGAGTTTGCTGACTTACTTTGCCATGTCAAGTCTCCTTTAGAGAGGAATGTTATGACAACAACACCAACAAAAAAACTCTTAAATCTTAAATATCATATGAGTGTGCAGTTTTTATTATTGTATGTATTATTAATATTAATAGTAGTTTTATTGCCTTGTTGTAATTTTCCATTATTTTCATTTATTGCATTGTTGTGATTAGTTGTAAATTAGCAAATTAGTTAAGTAGTATGGTTGTAAATTAGTTCTGAAAAATCCACATGGGAGAAACTAATAGATTGTATTGTATTTCCACAGCTTTTTCACTACCTCTGGAGTTGGAGTGGAAGCATTTTTCTCTTTAAACGACGATTTGGTTGTCGCAGTGTGCAACAGAAAGGAGTACACGGCTACAACTGTGCTGGGTTGTCAACTATGCGATGAGAAATGGGTATGTTCAATTCTTAGCTGGTTTTTCTTTGTTCCTTATACTCGCTGTCCTTTTGAATTCATGTCTAGTATTTCTTGAGCATACTGTTAATGAACTTAGAGCAGTTTTCAATTGCGTGTCAGAACTACATGTTATTTGCGTTTGCTTGGTTAACCTTTACTGATGTCTGTGATTGGTTAGCAAAACACGCGCCACTTTCTCAACCAATGAGAAGCCAAACCAAAACCAATCGTGCCTCGCTCGCACGCATTTTCCCGCGCTTGGCGCCGGCTACATGTATTTGCTTCGAATTCTGATTGGTTCATTGCATTGTTTACCTCTGTTGTTATTGGTCAGAGTAATTACTTTGGTTTTGGTTTTACGACACTCAAATAAAAACTGCTCTAATGGACTTTTTGAACCTTCTAAATCACAGGAAATTGGAAAAAACTTCTTACCTATAACGTTATTGATTTAATTTTCACTTATCCTCTGAGCACAACAACAAACAACATTAACCACCTAGACAACAACAACTATGCCACAGAAACTTACTGCCCAATACAGTGTTCATTTGATTGTCAAATATTTACATGGTTTTGACTAAAAAGACAGCAAACTCTCCGTGAGAGTGCCCCTTTAATCACTCATTTGGAACATAGTTTCAGTTAATTAAAAAAACACATAAAACATAGCGTTTGATAAATTCATTATTTCCTGATCATTGCCTTTCTCTGCAGCATTCAGTAGCCATTGTACACATGCCTTCCCGTCAAAGCAGTCTTTCTGTCTATGTTGATGGTAAACTCATGATAACCTGTGCACTGAAGTTTCCGTCTCTCTCGAAGGTATGGAAAGAACAGCTTGATATAGCTTTCTTTTGAATGGTCACACTTCAGAGTCATATCACAATCTTCACAACCTGTACAATCTTAAAGGGATTATGTTACCCAATGCGCATGCACTTGTTGATGAGAAACACTTTGGCCCACCTTTTTTCAAATACTGTTGGAGAGTTCAGGAAACTGTTTCCATCTGTTTGAATGCCCCCCTACCCCGCCCTTGTCTTTAAGAGGCAAGATATTTTGTTTTACGAACTCGAGCGTTCATGAGAGGGTCCCCACTAACCTGAAGGTGTGGATCCACCATTGTACGGAGACCACTTTTTTTGATAGTGAAAAGCAACCTTGTTCCTAGGCGGGCTAAGGATGATGGTGGGGTGGGGGGGGGGGGTGGGGAAGCACCTTATGAAGTATACTATACATCCATGGAGACCCAAGGGGATGGGTATCGGGGTGAGGGTTAATACAACACAGGCAAGATTAGATTTTTCTTTTTTCATTTTTATTCACACTTCCTTGCAGACCTTCTTTTGGCTTGTCACGCAATCTTTCCTCCCCGATGTTGGCTAATGCTAAAGTACATTGTAATAAAACAATAAAGAAGAAAGACGGATTTAAATGGCTTTAGGGGGAGTGTGCGGTGGTTAGAGGAGCTTAGCTTTCGAGTTAACTACCTGGTGCATGAACCCTACGTTGTGACTCTTAAAGGTTTATAAATAGTCCTTTATTAAAGAAATTCAGTAACACAGCTATTGTGTATGTTCTTTCTTATTTTAGGATCTTAACATCTGTCAAATTGGTTCTGGTGGTCCCCAGACCATATTCGTTAAAAGCCTGTATTCGAAAAATCGTTTCTCCTTCCCAGACTCTCAGACAGAGTTAACTGCTGAACCGAGTTCACCACATTGCTTCACCATCGCAGCAGGCTTGCAGGACTACGTGTGGGGTGTCCCTACATCGTTACAGGGCCAGCTAGGACCTGTATGTGTTTTCAGTGAAGGTCTACAGGAGAAACACATCATTGCGTTGGACGATGCAGGTAAAAGGTCATGTAAGGCTAAATTCACTTCGTTTTAAAGAGTGGTTTTCGATTGTGTTCACAAAACCAAAATCAAAGTAATTACTCTGACCAAGCGCAATGCACCAATCAGACTTCGAAGCACGTATAATTATGTAACAGGTGCCAAGCGCTGTAGGTAAAAGGTCACGTAAGGCTAAATTCACTTCATTGTAAAGAGCGGTTTTCAATTGCGTGTCGTAAAAGCAAAACCAAAGTAATCACTCTGACCAAGCAAAATGGACCAATCAGACTTCGAAGCAAATACATGTAACCAGCGTCAAGCAAGCGTCAAACGCAGGAAACCGCGCACGTGCAAGGAACGATTGGTTTTGGTTTGGATTCTCATTTATTGTGAAAATGGCGTGAACATTGCCAACCAATCACAGAGCGCAGTAAAGCAAAACCAAAACAAACGCGAATTACTTTCAACTCTCAATTGACAACTGCTCTGTTGCAACAAAGTTTGAAATACAATAAAATTCTGAAATTAAGCACGTGACCCGCACAGACAATTTGTTTACATTTTGTTGGGGAAATATAATAACAAGACTTGAGGCCAGTTGAAGAAACTTCTAATATGATGCCACAAATTAAAATTGTCCTCGCTTATGATGGTAATGCAGAAGACCTGCACCCTTCAAAAGCTCTATTTTCACTAGACACTGATAACCAGTCAACTAGACCAACCATGTAAGATGTTGCAAATGGTGCAGGTCGCTCCATGGTATGCCGTGTGTACTTTGTTCGGTGATCGCTTCTTTACCTTACTGAACATGAAAGTTCCCACAATAAAACCACAAATTATCGTGGTAACAGAAGTGGGAATGGCTTTTTTCCAGAAGTTTTTCATAGTTCCAACATGATAATTGTTCAGTCGGTACTTACATTTTTTCCCGTTGTTGTTGTTGTTTTTTACTCAGGTCCAAATGACCTCAACCTCTTCCAATCGGTTGATAATGCCACCTCTACACAGCTGGCTTTGAATGACTTGGCTCTTAAGCTGGTGCTTTTCTACAATGCCAAGGTGTGTGCTAAGAAAGTTATCGTACTTGAGTACGAGCTATACCAGATTCCGGCACAATCTAAGGGTACTTTAATTTCCATTTATATCAGAACTGGTCGGCCAAACCAGTCAGTCGGTTCATGGAATGGGTCATGTTGAAGGCATCATTCTGCAAAATTTTCAAACTTGAGCACTCTGAAAATGGTGCCCGTTATTCTGAAGAAATTTGAAGTACCAGCATATAATCAGACCATCAAATCTGCGCATTCAATTTTGCGAACTGTCTGGTGTTGTCCGGCCAGTTCTGACAAATGGAAACGCCCTAAAGTAGTTCCTTATTTTTCTTATGGATAGTAATAGCCAGCGAACCACGCGCGAAAATTGTCTCCTCGCGGGAGGCACTTTTTGCGCGCGTTCGTGGTTTGCTCACTTTACTACAGCAGAGTAGTTAGTCTGTTGTTGTTTATTTTTAGGCTGGCAGTGACCACATGTGTAGCGATTTGACTCCAGTTCAACCAGGGCGAGTTCAGCTAGACGGCAGGTATGTTTTTTATAAACAGAATTATAAATCTTCTTCTACTGTCAGCTAATTGGTGGATTAGATATGAAGAGCAATACTCGGAAGAAGGGTAATTTTACCTTCGGGTTTCTTGGAAAAATAATTTGACAGCAGAATGCGCCAGGACAAGAATCCGAGGAAAAAAATCATCACTCTGCCGGTGGTATCATGCATCAGACACAGATCGAGCAAGGGAGAAAGGGTGGGTCGATCGGTAGATTGAAGGTTTAGTTTTCTACCGTCGAAAAACTTCGAAACGTGCTATTCATTCCAGGGAACGGCTAAGATAGTGTTGTAAGAGTAAGAGCTGGCTACAATTTGCTGTAGTGTATTATTTGTTATGAATTTCTCAAGTAAGAAGGCTCAAAGCAATGATGGAATTTATTGTTCTTTAAGTAAGTTCTTAGAGTAACTACTCGCTGGCCCAGAAAGTAATGTTTATGGTAATATCCAATTGAAAAATGTGTTCCTAATTAATACAGTCAACTCTCTCATAAGCGATCACCCTTGGGGCACAACAAAGTGGTCGCTTACGGGAGGTGGTCGCTTACGGGAAAGATCAACAAAATTAGTCTAATACTGGATTGATTAATTAATTACATAAAAATATTACTTTAGCAGCTAAAATTAGGCAAATAGAAACCAATTTCTTTGATTTTTTCACATCTATTCATTCTTCTAGGTCTGGCTCGCCACAAATAAGGCTTGTAATAATAATAATAATAATAACAATCTTCTGATGAAACTTTGTATATCATTTTGGAACAGATCACTGTAGCAATTCCCATTTACCTAGTACAGATCTAATTAAAGCTATCTTCTCTGTTTGTAAAACTGTTATTATCTGTCAGCAGTCTGGGGTTACGTCATTAAAAATTGAACTTTTGTTACTTCTGAGTAATGATTTACTAACGATTATGTTGGGTGGTCGCTTACCGGAAACAGAAAACAAAAGAATATGTGTAATTTCTGGCCTAAAAAGTGGTCGCGGTCCCTCAAGAAATTTGAGTGGCGGTCGCTTACGAGAGAGCTCTTGAAAGAGTATTTAACTGAGGAACAAAATGGTTGTTTACAAAGTGGTCGCTTACGGGAGGTGGTCGCTTACGAGAAGTGGTCGCTATCAGGGGCACCCAACGGATCGTTTCGGTAAATTATGTGTTCGGAAGGTCCTTAACCCCCTACAATTTTCTAAAAGGAATTTTCACTTCAAACTTTCGTGATATGGGAAATTTAAGGCCTAGTGTTTTCGGATTGATAAAAATGTTGTTTCGGGTACCGAAAAAAGGTCAGCTAAGATTTTCGGAAAGGAAATAAGACCTAAGGTTTTCGGGAAATGGGCAAAAATGCCCTACTAATTTCGAAAAGATTCAAGTTCCCCTAGAGTGACCGAACAGATAAAAAATATTTTAGCGTTGCCTAAAATGAACCCATAGAGCTTTAAAGCCACTCCAGATCGCCTAAAATAACGTTTCAAAGGATCTGAGAGAAAATTGTCGTTGGGTGCACCTGCGCTATGAGAGAGTTGACTGTAAATATGAAAGTGTAGCATGATTTTAATTCAGTTGGTAATGTTGTTGGTTGATTTTCCCCCTTTAAACAGATTAACCAGCCACACTGTGAGATGTGTGACGTGGGATATGAAGGTAAAAATAACCATACAAGACAGGTCTGCCTTACCCGGGAGCTCAGACTTTCACATAAAAATGTGAGGTGTGGTCGTCTGTAACTGTGTGGTTAAAATTCATGTTTTGCTGATTCATCTTTTGGCAAAACAAGAATTTGGTGCAGCTGAATGCGTTTAAATTTATAATAATCACCTTAAGGGCTATTTAGATACGTCACAGAGCGGTACTATAAAAAGAACCTTGGCCAGGCCAAGTCACCGGTCAGTAGACACTGAGTTGTCAGCATCGCATAGTCCGTGCGGTGAGATAGAATAAAATATTGACAGAAAAAAATTCAATTCGTTTTTGAATTTGTATCCTGTAAAAGCTAGGTTCACTGTCAAAGTAAGATTTGTGTAACTTTAAAGTGGTCGTTTGGAAATTTTCAACGATCAGCCCCGCTATACTGTCATAAGACAGTTATGGAAAAACAGGTTTTTAATTTGTTTCCGTTATTTTGCAGGACTTTCTTTGTTGTATTGGCGGCATGAAGACATTTTTACCTTTGCTGGAACAAATTCCTTACTTTGAGCCAACACCTTACTTGAGCGGGTATTAAACTTGAATTCTGGTATTGAGTATTCTAAGTTCCATCAATCCCATCGTGGATAGATGAGTTTTACACCTGCCATGAAGTTGTGATACTTGTGAACCCGGGGTACTCAACAAAGCCTTATACGGAGGCTTCGCCCCGAAGTATAAACCCTTAACCTTTTTATAATATACTAGTTTTTGAAGAAAAGGTCAACCCTTTCATATACCTTCTATACAAAACAGTGTCCCTTTCTAATACCAACAGTAGAAAGACTGCATCTCTATTTGAGATTTTTGAAAGACCCTTAAATGACAGCTGTACCTTTTACATACAGTCAACTCTCGCCTTGCGGACACCTCGCTATTACGGACACTCCGATAATACAGACAGCAGCTAAATCTCCGGCAAAAATAGAGTACATACGTTTGACTGAAACAAATTCTCGCTATTACGGACTCTTGCTATTAAGGACACTAACTCGTGGTCCTGAGGGTATCCGCAATGAAGGGACTTGACCTAACCCTTTCTTATACCTTACCCCTTTCACGTACCTACAGCACAAACACTGCATCTCTGTTCGAGTTTTTTGAAAGACCTTTTTAAATACCTTAACGACGGTTTTCCCTGCCCTTTTATGTACTTCAGCTCATGAAATCCTGGCGGAACCTTCTCATATAGTTGGTTACAGGGAGTACATTCCTACCCCCCCCCCTCCGGGATTGTGAAACAGGACGGCTATTTACCATTCATCTGTCACCTGTTGTCGTCTGATTTTCTCTTTATACCACAGGTCCCCCAGCTCTACCTCAGAAGAGGACGTCAGTGAAATAGAAAGCATTGAGACTGCAAACAGTCTGCCCAGTAACACAAGCCCTAGCCCATGCGCAGAACAACAAGAGAAGGAATGGGTCTTCATAAATGATAATTTCAACCTTCGGTCTTACAAAAAGCGGATATACGAACTCTGCAAGTCACACAACTTCGATGGAGTCGCGTTATTTTTGTTTCTGCTTCTAAGCATTTTTACAGGACACGACATCAAGAATGAGGAATTCGCCGAAACATTGTCGTACGTTGGCAGCATCTTAAGAAACATGGACGTGAAATTTATTAACGCTCGAGTTGTGAAATCATTACAAGCTTTGGTGGAATGCGTGACAAATGAGACTGTGTTACAGAGCGTCTATGAAAATCTCTTGTTTGATTTTCGCATTTGGAGCTCCAGCGAATTTATCGTTAGAATTGGACATATTCAGTTTATTACCACACAAATTAAAGATAAGCCAGAGAGATTTCGTTCAGAGTACGGCGTTAGGTATTTTCTTGATATTATTACACAATACTATGGAGAGAATGGAACCATGGGAAATTCCGCTGGACGGAACCGAGAGAATGAAGTACAGTTGGCCCAAGAGGAAGTGAAGATCATCAGAGCATATTTGTTAGGTTTGGACTTATAGTAATTTTGAGAAAACACACGATGCTTTTGAAGCTCTGTTAAATCCTGTATTTTTAATGTGTAAAGGATCTCGTTCTGCAAAAAGCACTGACAGTTCTAAACTCAGCACAACAGGGCACACACGGTATCATGGGATGTGAAACAGACGGCAGAGAATATTTGTACAAAGTGAATCAGCTTAACTTATCATGGGATGCCCTATTATGAGGGTATATCTATGACAAAATTCAATGAGCTAAAACTGAAAAGGGTTTAGTCAAATGTGAAATATACCGAGTCAAAGGTGGCAAAAGAAAGACCACGGCAAGGGGATGAAATACTAAAAAAGCCACTATTATATAGGTATCACGCAGAAAAAGGCATCGCGCTAAAAGGCAACACGCAAACAGGCATCACGCAAAGAGGCATAACGCAAAGAGGCAACACGCAAAAAGACATCACGCAAAAAAGTATCATGCAAAGAGACAACGCAAAAAGGCAGCATGCGAAGAGGCATAACGCAAAAAGGCATCGCAAAAAAGACAATTTGCAAAAAGGGCACCACGTGGGAAGTTTACTTAGGATCCAGGCCTGGATCTAAACCAGTATTATTTAGTATAACTGCAAGCAAACCGAAATGATATTCGAACGAGACATTCCATCTTGCTCACCTCGTGAGGTGCTTATTCAGTACCTTAGGCGTGCCCTGATTGATATGTTACGACAAGTCCAAAACGGAATTGACAGTGATTGCATTTCTTTCCGGCTGGAAAACTTAATTGATTTACTTTTGAGATCGACACATCTTCACCAACCTCGCATTGGTATCGTTTGTATCATTACTCAAGAGGCGTATAGCCTCGTTAAGTAAAAGCTAGTAGAGATGAAACGGTGTCTTGCCTGTTGGCGGCCATGGCGAACTCACGGTATGGAGTTCCCAGCAGACAACGCGAGTTCAGTCCCTACGGAAGTCTTCTTCCCTTTAGTGAGATGTCGCTTTGTTTTTTGCCATTTTCAGTGTTACCTTTTGACATTTTGCATTTCTCCCTTTTGTGTGTTGCCTTTTTGCGTTATGCCTCTGTGTGATGCCTTTTTGCGTGTTGCCTCTTAGCGTTATGCGTCTTTGCGTTATGCCTATTTGCCTGATACCTGTTTGCGTGATGCCTTTGCGTGATGCCTCTTTGCGTGATGCCTATATGATAGTGGCTTTTTTAGTATTTCTTCCTCTTACCATGGTCTTCCTTTTGCCAAGTTTGACTCTTTATATTTTACAGTTGACTTAACCCTATTCAGTTTTAGGTTACTGAATTTTGTCATAGATATACCCTCATACCCTATAAACAGTTTCCAGTAAACTTAAACTTACAGGCTGGAAGACATGTTTCGAGCAGACATTGAAAATGATAGAGTGTCTGTCAAACAGTCTTCAAGCCGCAAAAGCATTGTGTTTTTTCTCAAAAATTCAATTTGCCGTTGTTACGACCTCTTTGTACTTACCTGAATTAAGAGAACGTATGAGAGGCTGTATGGCCAAGTGGTGGTCAGTGGTTAGAGGCGCGGACTCGTAATTTGGAGGTCCCAGGTTCCAGTCCCCTCTCTGACCACCAACTGGATTTGTTTTATGGTAGTCTCCTGTTCAAATCTTCCCCCATTCTTTGTAAATAGCCAACTGACAAGCCTCCTTGACAGTTGGGAATTTTAAGAAGCTGTTCAGTTTGTTTGAAATATTTGTTTGATGTAGGTGGGCCCACAAAGCCCCTAGCTTTAATCTAACAGTGTATAGATACATTTGCTTTACTTAGCTTTACTTACGTTGTCGGGCCATACCATAGTTATACCATGACGTATTGTCAGTGATAAATTATTTAAAGTGATCAACGTTTATTTCATAGATCCGATCAAGTTCTATTTGACAGAGAAAGTTAAAAGGGAAGAAGTGTGTCACATTGTGGAGTACTTGACATGCGTTACAGATCCTCAACATATCATCGAAGTTATGGATGTTCTTTTGTCACTCTGTGAACAGGCGTCCAAGAGCGAGATGGTTAAACGACTGTCAGGTTTGGAAGATGGGGGGGAGGGGGGACTTCGTAGAGGTTAAAATTAATAGAGACACGCTACCCCTCCAGGCAGGGTGTGCCAAAACCTATGTCCAATTGTTCAAGACAAGTAGAAATTTAGTTTGGACATGTAACTCTTTGACTTGGCTTGTCGGTGGTACAAACACATTTCTGATTAATGAACAAGCACAGAAACAGATGAAAATTGACTTGTTGATGATGAGTAAGAAAGTGAGAGTGAGGACATTGTGTGCAAATTCAAAAAAACTTTTTGGGCTAGCACTTTCGGTTTCGTACAATCAAATTCTCTATGATGATTGTCCGAAGGACAAGTGGAGAACAAAATTTTTCTCTTACCGTACTTGAAATCTGGGTTTTTTTCTCCATGTTGTCTGTTTTTTCCTCCATGTGCACAAGGTTTTCTTGACAAATGATGGATCAGAGAATCAACTCTGTAGTTTGTGTTAAAGTGCTTAACTGTTGTTCCGCCAGCATTGAAGACACAAATGATATATCAGAGAATTAACTCGTCTGTAGTGCATGTCAAAGTGCTAAACTGAACCGTTCAAATTCTTTCTGATTGTTAACCCTAGTAAGGAAATGGGAGACCATAGTGTTGTGCTTTGGTCTCATGGCGACTGTTGCCAAAACTTCATGTTCACATGCGGAAATACCGCCAGCGATGCAGTCTATCAGTTTAGGGTCTCTTAAAGAACGTACCTTGTTTTTTTTTTTTCATTTTCATCTTTTCCATTTCAATTTTTCCACCTTTGTTTTCATTCAGATCCCAGGCACATCCCAGTTTTTGTGACTCTACTCATCAGTCACAAACATGAACAAATCCGCCTCAAGATCCTCAAGCTCATGGCTGACATCATGACGTCCCAGAGTGTTCCAGAGGGAAACAGATGCTATTGGCATTTGAAGCCGATAGGGCTCTCAGCCGTGACAGAGAAACTTTCAGATGGCGCATCTTGGGATGGTGCATCTCAGCTCCTTGAGAAAAGTTTCCTCCGACTTGGCGTCTCTGAACACGACGAGAACAAAGGCGTGGATGTCTTGATGCATTATCACGTGGTCCTTGCCGTGTTAGAAATGATAGCGAATGGGGATCTGGACACTAAGCTTTTTGTCAGTGACATGGTAAGGGCGTTTCTCTTCAAAAATCGAATGACTATTGCGCCGTGTAACACCACATCAAATGTACCTGTCTGTCCGTACACTGCCCATTTGAAAGATGGCGCGCGATCTAAATTCAACCACTACGCCAATACTATCAAATGTTTTACGGCCAGTTGGTGGTCGTACATAATGTTAATGAAGGTGATGATGATAATGTTGATGATGATGATGATGATGATGGAACGTTTAGCAGCGGCTTTACATAATTTGTTATGAGTTTCTAAATGTTACTAGATTGGTTTCGTATGACAACATTTCAAACTTCTCCAATTAAAAGTAAAGTCTCTTGCTTTTAAGATTCTACAAGCACTTGATGCCAACCACCTCAGCCAAACAGGAGAGGCTGAGATGGAAAACGCGTTAATGTTCATGCGCCAAATGGAGGACTTCATCTTTAATCCAGGTATTGCCGCATCACTGCAAGTGATGTTATTTTGAGTGATGCTTTTCGACGTTCATGTTTTTTTTTTAATAATTATATCATGGTAAACTGCATTTAAAGAGTAGCCTGTGAACAGCCTCCGAAGTGGGGTATGGGACAAGGAGCTTGGTCTGGGAGCCCCCAGACCTATCATCCAACCGACCTCTCGACCTCATTTTCTCTTCGCCAAATATCCCACTTGGGAGCCTGTTCGGAGGGTAACTAGGTGAGACAAATTATTAACTAAGTATATGAACGAAATTGATTTTTTTTAGCTGGCATTACTGGAACAGGAAATTACGATGAATCAGACAAATGGAGTGTAAAAGTAAGACCGTTATTATTATTCATTTATTTATATCAGTATTATGTAGGAACATCTGGTTTAGCATATGTAGCTAAAATCGTGGATACACTGTTAAGAAACTTTTATCGATCTACAAATTCCAGCACAACAGTGATACATCAACGACTCCAACTTTTTTATGTTCTTGGGCTGAATTCTTTTTAATGATAAACATACTGTCACTAATCACAATATAAAACCTAACACTACTCACAATATAATACCTACATTACTTACAACATGACTCCTACATTCTTAGGCTGGATAATAAAATTTGTCGCTCTCGTAGTAAAACTCTGACATGACGGTTTGTACATTTCCTAAGCTTAATTTCAAACAGTTTGCTTTGTTTTTGTCCAAATTCAACACTTTGCTCCTTTCAAACGTACATCTAAGAAGTGGTCCATACAGGAAAATTCAGACTACTCAGGGAGCCAATCAGATTGCTCCTTTTCAGCTCGGACTAGATTAGCTATAAAATAAATTGCGTTCTTACTTTTCACCAGCATGTTGAAAACGTAGTGCTTCTTCTTGAAGTGTTGAACGTGTGGGATGAAGACGAGGACAACGTAAAATGGGAAGGGATGGTTCAAGTGGGAGTAAGGATTCTCTTGGCTTTTATTTCACGACCGGAAACAGAATACTGTGCCACGGCCTCATACAAGCTTAGTAAGTTCTTGGAAGCCCGAAAAGTTTTGTCACAGGAAGAGCTGTGCTATATTTTGGGACGATTACATCAAGCATTTGTTGCATCAAGAGAAAAAGGTATCAGTTTGAGAGTTTTACCTTGGCGAAGAAGGAAATGAAAAGATTTTTTTTCATTCTTGAATGTTAAAGATAACCCAGTTATTTTTTCGTGTGTACTATGACCAGTCTTTTTCTTCTCGCAGGAATGTAAGGGGGCAAAACGCGCGAGCCTGTGCGAAATCCTCGCACGAAATGCGTTAGCGTGTGCGAAAACAACACCTTCGTGTGTCGGGTTCTATTCGTGCGCGGGAGGTGAAGTTTCTTGCGCGGCAGTGAACTTCGCCCACTCTACTATTCCTTCGCCCAAAATGCGCGAAGGCGTGCAAAAATAACACCTTCACGCGTCGGGGTCTCCTCGCTGGAGTTGATGTTCACCCACGCTTGTGAGCTTCGCCCACCCTACTGTTCCTTAGCAGAAACAAGAGACTACAGATAGTAGTGTAATTTTCGTGGTCAGAATAAAGACTTGTAATTTGACAGAGTGTAGTGAAGGTTAGGGAGTGTAGTAGACTGTATTCTGAAATGTCAGCCGTCTCCTCCCCCTAACCCACGCCCCTGTGGGTTTAGGGGGAGGAGACTGCTGACATTTCAGACAAAGTAGACTGCTGCAAACAGAAACTTGTGTTCCTAGGGTACTTTTTACAGTAATTTACTACTGGTTATCTCGAAGTCACTCGCGTTTTCACAAAACGAAGTTTTGTTTTCCTTGACTAAAACGTACTTTACTCACCAAAACTAAAATGATGGGGGGTCAGGGTGATTAAATTTGACGGAACAATGTACCCTACCATTGAAGATATCTTGTTTCTATGGGTGCAAGTTTTTTTTTTTTTGGCGTTTTTGCTTACTACGGACTTTAAGCAACCACGACGGCAATGCCAACGAAAAGGTCGCTTGAAAATATATGTTCGCGTTACTTGCACTACTTCGCAGCTTTTCCAATTCGTCAACTTGTACAATGTAGCCAAACTATATTGGAACAGAATTGGTGGGAAAGGCGTTCAAGTTAAGACAGAGAATGAAAATTTGCCGTCATGAGCTCACGTTCTCCGCAAAACCTTAAATTTAGTCATTTTACGTTGTTGTTTTGCCGACTCGACGAAGAAATGTACCAAAATGCAACGCTTTATGAAAAGTGTCGAAATTCAATTGTTTAAGTACATTTTATTCTAAAAGACTTCTGTTCGTATTTTTAGCGGGCAGCCGTAATTACGCCTTCATCGTTCCCGTCGTCCATCTGCTGCTGCTTAAGTACTACAAGACTTTATCGCTGACCATTAACATGCCACCTTTTCCTGCCATTGACCGCACACAACAGCAGGCTCAGAAGGAGTTTCTTGAGTTAATGGAAAGTAAAGAATTTAAGGCTATGATGGAACAACAGATATATCCAGGAATGAAACAGTACGAAAATGCATTGTAAGTAATGTTGGATTCCTCGCTGTTAGCGGGTTTGTATACAGGCTTTTCAACAAATGTTGTACGTGCCAAGACCACAAGTTGATATTGCTAATTAGACTGTTCACAGTCCCCCTATATTTCCGTGAGATTTGGGGATCTGGGGAGAGTATCTAAACTACTGACTCAACTAACCCCCACTCCTGCTCCCCTCGGTAGTTTAGACACTCTCCCCAGTTCGCGCTCGCTTTTTCAAACCAAGATGGTGACAGTTCCATCGAAACGTACCAGTCTCGAGAATTCCACGGAAAAATAGGGGGACTGTGAACAGGCTAATAGCTAATTTATTGATGTCTTTACCACACTCAACCATGGCTCATCCCAACAGAAAAAAAATCAAAGGCTCCTGTGAGCCAACTCGTGAATGCAGATGACACATCAGTAATTGAAATTAAGACGGCTACGGAAACTTCCTTGAGAGCTAAAAGAAATTATATCTTTGCCCGATTATGTAACGAGAAATAACCATTCTTGTACTATAAAAATGATTGTCAAATTATTCTCTACAGATTGAATAAGATTATTCTGATGCGCCGATTAAAAAAAATTCACGTGTTTTGTTATTCAAAGTTTATAGAAGCACGCCATGTGCAGCTACGTCATGAAAATTCGTGTCTGATAGTCCGGGGCTACTGGATTTTGCGATCAGGCTAGTGGATTCTGACCATCACTTGCCCGATGGGCAAGTGAAGTTTTTTTGGGGATTAAAATTACAAAATTACTGTAGGGCATACTTTTTTTAACTTCCAGGTAGATTTGTGTTTTTCAAGCCGTTCTCACAAAGGGAAATCTTTTGAGCAAAGTATCCCATTACATTTCATGCCCGACATAAATGCGTGAAATTTTTCCTTTGGAGTTCAGTCCACGCAATCTTCAAGTAAAAATAATTTGAAATATGACTACCTCTTGCTAAATAAGAATTATTTATCGACCGCGTCCTTTTGCTTTCCCACAAATTACTAGTTGCAAATTGCGAAAATGAAACATTTTTCCCTTTGAAACCTCTATGAAAGCTGACAAGATCTTAAAGTGTTCATTTCAGCAGAAATTTGCATAATTTTGTTTACGACGTCACTGATGCGTGACATGGCACTTTCCGTTTTCGCGTGAAATCTGACAGCAAAACTAGTTTTTTTTAGCAAACTAATCTACTTGATGTAATACTTTTGTATGAGAAGGAAAAATATGATGAAAGATGTCGAGTTTTCATGTATGCAAAAAGTTGTGATTAGCAGTGAATTTTTCAGTTAATAAGAGTGCTTCTTTCAGCTGAGGACATTTTCTGGCGGGAAATATTTTTTGGCGGCAAAATTTCAAGTTGCGCAACGCAATATCACGCATTCTTTCTGACTAAAACGATTGAGTTAGTTCAATCGTGAAGGGAGGAAAGGTTAAAAAATCGGTGAGGCCTTCAATAAATAAGGCCACTAGTGCTAAACGTGAAAACTCTAAAAAGCGTCTTGTTTATTCAAAGTCCGTGCCGACAATTACTTTTAAATTAAATTATCTTTTAATTAAATTATTTCTAAATTAAATTATTTTTAATTCTTAAAAGACACCGCACTTTGTGGAAAAAAACGAAAAACCTATAACTTTGCTCAGATTCAACAAAAAATCTCCATTCTTACACTAAAATGATTGTCAAATTATTCTCTACAGAATGAATAAGAGAATTCTGATGCGTCGTGAAAAAAATTTCCTCGCTTTTTTTTTTCACTAATTGAGTTTGCGACCCCGGACTTTCTGAAAAACTGAAAAAACTTGTAACTTTGCGCAGATTTAACGAAAAATCTCTATTCTTGCACTAAATGATCGTCAAATTATTCTCTACATATTGAATAAGAATATCCTGATGCGCCGTGAACAAAAAATATTCGCTTTTTTTTCCACTAATTGAATTTAAAACTCATTCACTGCGCACGCCCGAAAGTTAACGACAGAACCAACCAACCAACCTTGAAGCGATCAGTCAGCCATCGCTATAACTCGTTCATTGCGCATGCGCGCATTTACGAGTTAAAAAATAGATGGCGGCTGTACATTTTACCACAATAGCTTGCGAACCTAACTCAGCGAATAGGCACATAGAAAGCCATTTTTTGTGAATTTCGTCCCTGCACTAACAACATTGTGTATGCTAGGTTTGAAGCTTCTAGAACTTTTAGAACTTTTAAGAATTATGGGTAAATGTACAAGTCGCCATCTTTTTTCGGTACGGTGAATTGAGACTTTCCTGAGTAGTGAAAATGCTTATAAAACACTGCAGTTTACACAATAACTTGTTCTTTCTTTCTTTCTTTCAGTTCAAAGTTGTCGTTGGCCTCTGGCCGGTTTTATATGGATTGCTTGTCTGGCTTCACAGAGAGCTTACACAGAAAACAAAAAGCACATGAGGAAAGCCGTGAAAAGTTTGACGAACAAATCACTTGCCCATTCAAACAGCTTCAGGATTCTCAGCGGAAACACATAAAGAGTTTATCTGAGCAGCAAGAACATCACAAAAATAACATCAGTCGTCAGTGGAAAGTACTGAAAAGGATGCTAATGTCAGAAAGGTCGCCTTGGAGAAGCAGGTGTGTTGCCGTTGTTGTTGTTGTTCATGCTGTTGTTGATAATTATGTTGTTAAGAAAGGACAGATTTAGGTTTCAAAAGCTGGTGCTATGTAGGGTCTAATGCGACAGACCGAGAACTGTGGAAAAAGAGATTTCAAGGCCCTAAACTCCAGTTGGGGATGATGATGAAGATGATGATGTTGTTAATGAAGTTACTGTCCTTCCTCTAATCATTGATACTGAGATGTTGTTGCTGTCTGGAAATGATTACAACAAGAGCAGGGGGAGGGTGGATGGCGCAGTGGTTAGAGTACTCGCCTCCCACCAGTGTGGCCCGGCTTCGATTCCTGGACTCGGCGTCATATGTGGTTTGAGTTTGCTGTTGGTTCTCGTCCCTGCTCCGAGGGTTTTTCTCTGGGTACTCCGGTTTTCCTCCTTCCACAAAAACCAACATTCCCACATTCCAATTCGACTTGGAAACAGTTGATGGAAGAGCCACTCTCATGAAGCCACTAAAATTCCCATTTATTTTATTTATCTAAATAATGATAAATATGATCATCGACATGGCGTGATGATGTGATGTACACATAAGACAATGTCTCGTTTGACTTTCCTCTAAATGACTAAAAGATAGGATATCTTATCTGAAAGATAAGAGATAACCTGTCTGACAGGTTTTCCACTAGGGAACGTTTCCACTTGTGTCGCTCTCGATGGGAAGAAGCAAACTTTTGTTTGCTTGATGCCGCAAAAGCATTTTTACACTGATGAGTTTATAATGACTATGTCAAATGTATTACGATGTTGTCGCAATCGTTGCTTAAAGTAAAACCAAGTAGTACAGTTCTCACACCAATTACGGCGACATAAAAATTGCGAGAAAACGTTATTGCATAAATATGCCATTTTCCGTGAAGGGTACAGTTTAGAATACCTAAAGTGACAATTGCTCTCCAATAGAGCAGTTTTCAATTGCGTGTCGAAAAACTAAAACCAAAGCAATTTCTCTGGCCAATCACAACAGACGTAAACAACACAATCAGCCAATCAGAACTTGAATCAAATACATGTAATCTGCATGAAGTGTGGTAAAATGTGCACGACCAGGCACGATTAGTTTTGGTTTAGCTTCCCATTGGTTGAGAAAATGGCACGAACTTTGCCAACCAATCACAGAGCGTAGTAAAGCAAACCAAAGCAAACGAGAATTACTTACCTTTGGAGGTACTTCACTTTAATTTCCGTTCCAACCAGTTGGACCAGAAACTACTGTTAGTTCCATTTGCAAAAAATTTTCATTTCCATTTTGTTGTCTACTTGTGCCATCATTGCGCCATCACGTTCTTCAGTTTTGTGATCAACCAGTGAGGTTGCATGTTTGGAATGACAGAGAGTTTGTGAAATATCATCTTTCAAGAAGGATGGGCTCCTTTTAAGTACTGTGCCCCAGAGAAAGACAAAAATTTTACTGTTTCCTTTTTAACTCGTGAATTAGCGCATGCGCAATGAACGAGTTATAGCGATGGTGGACTTTTTGACTTGGTTGGTTGGTTCTGTCGTTAACTTTCGGGCATGCGCAGTGAATTAGTTTTAAATTCAATTTAGTGGGAAAAAACACGCGAAAATTTTCTGTTCACGGCGCATCAGGATATTCTCATTCAATCTGTAGAGAATAATGTGACCATCATTTTAGTGTAAGAATGGAGATTTTTCGTCAAATCTGAGCGAAGTTATAGGTTTTTCGTTTTTTTCCACAAAGTGCGGCGTCTTTTAAGAATTTAAAAATAATTTAATTGAAAAATTCAATTAGTGGAAAAAAACACGCGAAAATTTTCTTTTCACGGCGCATCAGAATATTCTTACTCAATCTGTAGAAAATAATTTGACAATCATTTTAGTGTAAGAATGGAGATTTTTCGTTGAATCTGAGCAAAGTTATAGGCTTTTTCGTTTTTTTCCACAAAGTGCGGCATCTTTTAAGAATTTAAAATAACTTAATTTAACAATAATTGAATTTAAAAATAATTAAATTTAAAAATTCAATTAGTGAAGTGTCGGAAAGATCTTTGAATGAACAAGACGAGCATTTACGTGACTTGCGTTGATGTATGTTTAGCACTAGTGGCCTTATTTGTTGTAGGCCTCACCAATTTTTTAACCTATCCTCCCTTCGCGATTGAACTAACTGAATAGTTTTACCCAGAAACATTGCGTGACGCTACTTGAAAGTTTGCCGCCAAAAAATATTTCCCGCCAGAAAATGTCCTCAGCTGAAAGAAGCACTCTTAACTGATAAGTTCACTGCTAATCATAACTATTTGCATACATGAAAACTCGACATCTTTCATCATATTTTTGCTTCTCATACAAAAGTATAATATCAAGTAGATTAGCTGAAAAACATTAACTAGTTTTGCTGTCAGTTTTCACGCGAAAGCGGAAAGTGCCATGTCACGCATCAGTGACGTTGTAAACAAAATTATGCAAATTTCTGGTGAAATGAACAATTTTAGATTTCTTCAGCTTTCATAGAGGTTTCAGAGGGAAAAATGTTTCATTTTCGCAGTTTACATCTGGTAATTTATGGGAAAGCAAAAGGACGCGGTCGATGAATTTTCATCAACTGTTTAATACATACCGTGCAGAATTTAGTAAAATGCATGTGTACAGGATCAAAACCTTTTTGTCACGCTCATTGAATAATGAAGCAAAATACAGACAACTAGCTTTCATTGAAATAATTCTTATTTAGCAAGAGGTAGTCATATTTCAAATTATTTTTACTTGAAGATTGCGTGGACTGAACTCCAAAGGAAAAATTTCACGCATTTATGCCGGGCATGAAATGTAATGCGACACTTTGTTCGACAGATTTCCCTTCGTGAGATCAGCTCGAGCAAAGTAGTCTGCGTAGCTCACCGGAAAGCCGGGCACGAGGGCCAAAACGAATTTTTTAGTACAAGAATGGTTATTTCTCGTTACATAATCGGGCAAAGATATAATTTCTTTTAGCTTTCAAGGAAGTTTCCGTAGCCGTCTTAATTTCAATTACTGATGTGTCATCTGCATTCACGAGTTGGCTCACAGGAGCCTTTGATTTTCCAAGTCAAAATAAAACCCGGCTTGCATTTGATTGAGTAGCAAGGACAGCCAGTGGGACGTGTTACTAAATTGTACAGTAAGGCTTTTTTAGATTGTATTGTATGTGTTGTAAATATTGTTAGTATAATTGTAACCGATTGTAAGTGGTGTAGGTATTGTAAGTGTTGCGAGCATTGAAAGTATTGTAAGTATTGTAAGTAGTGTTTAGTATTGTAAATATTATATTCTGTGTCATGTAAAACTAATAAAAATCGTAGAAAAAAGTTTCCGAAATTTCCAACCGAAAATTTTGACAAAATGAAAAGCATCCCTGCGCTCCCTCTTCGCTTTGCGCTGGTGTCCTGTGGGAGGCATCTTTTAGCTACGTTTTCACTTGAACAGGCATCATTAACCGGTTCTATTATTTCTGCTTTACAGGTTACCTAACGAATCACACTGGAAACTCTTGTCCACGGAGAACTTTCAGCGCATGCGCCTCAAGCTAACTCGAAACTATACATTCACGCCCCACACTGATGCCAGCAGGGCGCGTGACATCGAGGGAAAAGTTGACGCCCGTGAGACCTCTGTGCCTATGCATGTCGCAAAGGAAGCTGTGGTACAAAATGTAGATGAGGACATCGTTGAAATCGAGGACACTGGAAGTCCAGTGGGAACACCAACGAAAGAGAGAATGCGAGCGATTTCGGAAACCGAAAAATCAGTTTTAGGTAAACAACAACTACCTTAGTACTGTTTAAGGTTGCATTCTATGGACAGTATGCCGGAATACAAGTAAACGGTATAGTTAACACATTTTTTGGCTTAGTTGAAGTGGGAAGACTTATCTGCGAACTTTTACTAGCACATTGAAATGTCCAAGAGCCATTTCGTTTTCCGGTAGTAACTCCAAAACATGAGGGATAAGGGATGAGGGATGAGGGATTTTTTATTATCGTAATAAGTCCAACGGGAAAGGGTCCACCATATCTGAGTTTACCACATTTGAGGTATCAAATGCACTCCTATAACCTTTGATTTTAATCTTAGTGATCATTGTATGTTTTAATATTCACCGTAATACGGTCAGTCGAACGCACTTAAAACCCGCTTGATTGGATCACGAGGTAGCTTTTTCTGTAGTTAACCATCCGTTTTCACGCTCGTCTTAATGGCTAATTGTTATGAGCTTTATGGCTTTTGAAGACTGAGGGTTCTTTAAACTTTCAGTTAAGTCCAGGGTACAAGTTGAAGTACAATTCGTGGGATGCACTTCGCACTGACTTGCTTCTCATTACCAATCATCGTCGTTTGACTCGTTGCGTTTTTACGTTTTCTTTTACAAGGTTGAAAAGGAAAAGAAGATTGTTCACACAAGGCACAAGACTAGGAATTCAGCGTATCATTGCATGGCAGTACTTGATATCAATTCTAATTTTTAAATATTTTGTTTCACTTTAGATGAAGATTGCGAGCTGATCACGCTTATGGATATAGTGCCGGGGAAGTTTGAGATCACCACTACGCATGTCTACTTTTATGCGGATGAGACCGCTGGCCGAGATTTCCAGTGGCCTCTGAGCGAGTTGAGAGAAGTTCATTTGAGGCGCCACAACCTCAGGAGAAGTGCTCTGGAGTTTTTCCTGGTCGATCAGACAAACTACTTCTTGAACTTCGATAAGGAGGTACGTATTTGGTGTTTTCTTGTAGAGAAGTACAGTCAAACAAGCGACCACCCAAAATGTCAAGCCTATGTGGTCGCTTACCAGTGGTCAGACCACAAGGGGTCTCAATTTTGAACTCATTAGCATAAGCTGACTCCAGAGGTTTAGTAGCCACAAAAACGTTTTTCAACTTTTCAAAATTATATTGTCCAAGTTGATGGTTTGCTTGTGATAAATTACCTAATATGGTGAATAGGATAAGTCTATTTCAGGACACCCGGTGCCTTTAATTGTGACATTCATGTCCCCTGAATTATCCAAGAATGTACATGTAATAAACGGCTAGACTGAAATTGTCAACAAAGTACTCAGAAATTGTTTCAACTTGGCAAAAAGTTTACTCCCTCCCATTTCGTGTCACGCCCGAGTCAAAAGTTAGAGAATTTCATTACAAAATTCTTAATAATACAGTCTTCACTAATGAAAAGCTGTTTTGTTTCGGTTTGACGCAGTCCCCAAATTGTACTTTCTGTCAAGGAGAACCAGAATCCATAGAGTATCTACTCTTCATCTGCAAAGTTTCATCTGACTTTTGGAAACATGTCTTGTCCTGGCTTAGAGACAATAATATTTGTATAACGTCCTTGAATCTAACTGATGTAATCTTTGGTAAGCTCGACAAAGAAGAGGATTATTTCTTGTTTAATCACATATTATTATTAGGGAAATATTATCTGTACGTAAGAAAATGTAATGGTATTCTTCCCTTTCTTGGCGGTTTCATAGCCAGGACAAGACGTGTCTATACTATAGAGCTCCATATTAAGAGGGAGAGCGGTAAATTAACTTTGCACTTAAAAAAGTGGGAAAAGCCACTCACCATTTCTTCTTAACCTGTTTACAATACAATAAACGGGCTATTCTTATCACCTAATTGTTGTTAAAATTGTTTTCTTTTTCGTTTATCTTCTTTCACCTTTGTATTCATTAATTATTAGTTTTTTCTTGGTTCATTCAATTTATATCTTGAATACTATATGTAAGTGTAAGTATGTATGTAATTATGTGTATATATGTGTAAGTTTCTATAATAAAAAAAAAAATGTTAAAAAAAAAACTTTAAGCCATTTAAGGGACTTCAGGGCTTCTGAAATATGATGGTACTTTCTGAGACCAGCTACCATCCTGCAGGCGTAGTTCTGGACTAGCTGAAGTTTTGCAACGTTCTTCTTACTCTTGCTACTCCAAACTGTTGAACAGTAAAATCATTTACTTAAAACGAAAGCATTCGTCAGATAGATTGATCAGAGTTTTTTGATCTGTATGCTCAACCAGGTCCTTTGTAACAGCTACAGGCTTGATTTCTGTTCCCAATATTGTCGCACTTGGTAGAACGGCAGGTAAAGTCCTTATGAGTCGTGGAACGCTCACAAACAGGAGCTTTGTTTTGTCTGGGTTTATGAGCAGCGAATTTCTACAGCACCAACTAGATAATTCGATAATTTGATAATTTTGCAGACGACAGTAAGGTAGTGTATGTAAACGTATAACGTATGTGCAAAAGCAATTTATTTTTGTCATTCTCGTCTGCCGTCGCCGTCGTCGTTGCATAAGTCTTTATTATCATAGTCTGCAGAACAGCCTTTGTTTTTTTTGTTTTTTTTTTTCCGTTTTTCAGGCGAGCGCAGAGTGCGAGACACGCATGACTCGCCCTCCCGCTCGCCTGAAAAACGCAAAAAAAAATAACACCTGTTCTGCAGGCTATTGTTATCAGGACACCTGGAACAAGCTAAACTAAATCATTTAACACGGTGAAAATGAAAAGTTGCGAAGTAAGGCTTCCATCACCGTCAGTTTTTAAAATGCGACTTTCCTGTTTAGATTCGCAACAAAGTGTACAAGAAAATCACGTCCCTCCGTCCGCGCAATTTGTACTACGTCGGTGCCGGATCTCCTGCAAACCTCCTTAGGACCTCCGGGCTCACAGACAAGTGGGTACACAGAGAGATATCCAATTTTGAGTACCTTATGCAGCTGAACACCATCTCTGGAAGGACCTACAATGATCTGAGTCAGTACCCCGTGTTCCCCTGGGTGCTTGTAGACTACACCTCGGAGGAGTTACATCTGGATGACCCTGCCGTTTATAGGGACCTGTCCAAGCCTATAGGGGCGCTTAATCCGGACAGGGTAGAGGCGATAAGAGAGAAGTACTTTGTTTCTTTTGATTTTAGTGTTTTAAATTCCTTAGGTTATTAATCTCTAAATTTTTCTCTAAATTCATTTTCAGTCACGACTTGGTGAAAATTGAGGAAACAGATTTTGCCAGAAGAAAGTACAGCTCAGTAGCTTTCAGTCGAAGGATTTCCTGGCAACCAACTGCTGGCTAAAGAGCCTGAGGAACAAATGAAACTCTACAATGTGACCATTCAAATGAAAACTACTAAGCAATACTTTCCTGTGGTGCTTTTTATTATGCTGTAAGAGGTGGTCCTAGCTTTTGAGTCTGTGGGCATGAGGTCCTAAAGTGTGACCATTTAAATAAAAGCTACTTAGCAGTACTTTCCTGTGGTGTTGTATAAGGTGGTTCTGACTTTGGAGTCTGTGGATGAAATCCTAAGGTTTGACCATTAAAATGAAAGCTAGCGAGCAGTACTTTTTTTTTTTTTTTTACTAATTTCCGCTTTGTTTCTCTAAGGTCAGAGATACCTTACTTTTGTACACTCTTCACTCCGCAGATACGATACTTTTGTGGATCCCAGTGGATTGATCCCTAAATTTCATTACGGTTCTCATTACTCCAGTTCAGCTGGAGTCCTTCATTACATGTTACGCGTGGAACCTTTCAGTACGCTTCACATTAAACTGCAGAGCGGACAATTTGACTTTGCGGACAGACAGTTTCATAGCATCCCATCCACCTGGGATTTCCTTTACTCAACGGGAAGAGACGTAAAAGAATTGACACCCGAGTTTTTCTACTACCCAGAATTCTTGGTCAACTCCAACAGGTAAAGTAAAAGAGCGGTTTTCCATTGAGTGTCGAAAGTAATTCGCGTTTGCTTTGGTTTTTCATTACTGTTTGTTCCTTGTGTTTTTTACATCTGGCCAGAGTGATTACTTCGGTTTTAGTTTTACGGCACGCAATTGGAAACCACTTTATAGCATAGACCTTTATCATGGTAATTTAAAATTTTGATGTACACCGGGTAACGAAAACCTACTCACATTGCTGGACAGAGCACAATGATATCAGTAAGAAGGCCAGGTTTAAGAGTCCTGTCTCTTAATTGAATAGCAAAGATATCGTTCCTTAAAACCTGCCCGTTTCCACACAAACGTCTAAAAATTGTTCAGGCTGATCGCAACTATAAATTTGCTATTTTAAAAGACAAGGCTCTAAAACTTGGCCTTTTTACTAGTAAGTATGGTAGGGATGTTTTTAGGCCTCTTTTTTCGAGGGGGGATAAATTAACGCCGATGATGATGTCATAACGTATTGTCTTGATCTCATAAATATAATGCGGTGGAGGTAACGTCATAATCCCGAGGGACTGACGTCTTCGAAAACTATAACAATCTAAAAATAAACTAGTGAGGTCACCCGGTGGTGGGTGGAGATGACGTAATCGGAAACGGTTACATCAGATCCAAAAAATTGGATTGTGAATAGTGTCATCATATTATTTTACGAGAGGAGGAGGGAACAAAAGAAATGAGGAGGAGGAAGATTTTCCTCCCCCTCCTCCTCAACACAGCGAAACTAATGCTGGTGTTGGTTTCGTCCCAAATTAGATGATGAAACAGCAAATGGTCAGCAATTGGTTAGAGAAACTCGAGCAAGGGTTTGAGCCAATGTCAGGTGTCAGCGAAAGCCACTTTTGATTTTGCACAATCTTCTGATTGCTTAGCGTAACGTAGCATAACATAACGTAACGTAATGTAACGCAACGTAACATAACGTAACGGTTTTAAATTTTTATCACAAACAGCTATATATTATGTATGTGCTGGTTTCTATGTGGGGTATTTACAAATGAACTGGAAAACAAGCCTTATGTCACAGGTGGACATGCAGCTTCAAATATTACAAATACTTCACGTTACTTGAATCTTTTCATAGGTTTGATCTCGGTCACCTCCAATGTGGGCAGGCTGTTGATGACGTCATTCTCCCGCGCTGGGCGTCCTCGCCTGAAGATTTCGTGTACAAGCACAGGCAGGCGTTAGAGTCTGATCACGTGTCAGTACATCTGCACGAGTGGATTGACTTGATATTCGGTTACAAACAGAAAGGTCCTGCTGCTGCTGAGGCCTTGAATGTATTTTCCTATTACACTTATGAAGGTGAGAGCCGTGACAGATTAGAAGAGAGAGAAGAAGTCTTACTCTAAAGCATTGCAGCCATAAGTATTAAAACGTGAAGAAACCTCTTCGTAATGTTTTATTACAGCTTTTAATCAAAAATTAAACGAGCTTACCTGTAAGTGATGTTTGAGTGTAATTCTCCTGAGCCATTGCGTAGGAACCACGTAATCCCTTCGTTCCTACGCAATGGCTTAGGAGAATCACAATCAAATTTCACTTACAGGTAAGCTCGTTTAATTTTTGATTCTCCCTCGCCATTGCTGACGTCACTACGGGACCACGGGAGATTTTAAAGCAAGGTCATTACGAGACAACAACATCAAAGCAACAAGTTTAATGTAAGAACAGTAGACGTGTCAAAGTACAATATGACACCTCAACAGTTGCATACAAACTTTCTGTTAAACATTAGATAAGACTGCCTGACTAAAATTAGCATCAGGACTTTCATAGGGTTTGTCATAAAACAGAGCAAAAGTAGATGCATTTGACCATCCAGCAGCTTTCATGATGGTTGCTATGTCCAAACCAGACTTCTTTGCAGCCGAAGTTGAGGCTGAACGAGTGCTGTGGGCTCCAAACTGGTTTGTATCGATACCAGCATTTGCCAAAACACACTTGACCCATCTTCCCATGGTATCTTTCGAAACGGCCTTAGGTGGCTTTACAAAACTTATGAGAAGTTGAGTTTCTTCTCCTCTGAGAGGTTTCGTACGAATGACATACTCCTGTGGACACGCTACAATACAAAGTCCAGGATCCTTTAAATATGCCTGGAAAACATGGTCATGTACATGTGCACCAGGTCTTGTTTGTTTCACTGGTTTAGAAATAGAAAATGAACAACTAGACTCTGTCAAGGTCATGTACCTAATATCTAGCAGGTGTATAGTTTGAATACGCGGACCTGACAATAACATTAACAGTATGGTGAGCTTCCAAGAGAGCTCCCTCAATAATAATTAACGAACATGCTCAAATTTGCGTAAAGATTGTAACACAACATTCACGTCCCTGACTCGTCCCCAGTTGTCTTCATCTTTATACAGGGCACACGAAGCGGGGAGAGATGGGTACCGACAAAGGGAGCGCAAGGTGCGATGGCCCTCCTCTCAAAACTCCTTTCATGAATCTTACAACTAAGGGATGGCTCCCAGCAGGTGTATTGTCTGGAAAAAACAATGACAGCTGACAATGCACTCCGAGCTGTGTTCAAGCAGCTATATCCAGTGCCAGATTGAAAAAGTTCTATCAAAAATTCAATAATATCTGTTACAGTTGGTTGCAAGGGATCACTTATGCCATCTCGCAAGGTAGGTCATGTACTGTTTCTTTGTTGATTCTCGCCATGATGACATGGCAATGTCAATAGCTTGCTCTGAAAGTCTTTGACTTTGTAAAGACATCCTGACAATTTGCAAGATAACAGAGTCAGCTTGTGGTGGAGTGGGTGAAGGGCATTGGGGTTGAATGGCAGCTGGAGCACTTTCTTTCCTCGAAGAAGAATGAGAGATTCCTGAACAAGGAGGCGCATCAAAATTGGAAACCATGGCTGTGTTGTCCACTGTGGCACAATAAGTATCCCGGAGGCTTGGTCGGCTTCCACCTTCTGCAGTACCCTATCAATGAGATTAAGTGGAGGAAAAGCATAAAAATAGTATTCCCCCCAGTCAACAGAAAAAGCATCTTTAGCAAATGCACCAGGGTCAGGATGCCAGGCTGTGTAAGGCTAAGTCTGAAAAATAAGCCTAGATGGAAATAAATCAATAGATGGGGCCCCCCAGGGCTTGTGTGATCGACACATAAATGTTGGAATCAAGCTTCCATTCTGTTTGATCATGAAAAATTCTGGAGGCTATATCAGCCGCAGTATTACACTTTCCTGGCAAATGTACAGCAGATAGCCAAATATCCCGTGCAATGCACCGCATCCAAATAGTTCTAGCAATGTGGTTGCATTCAAGCGAATGAGTGCCACCCATATTATTGATGTAAGAAACTGTTGTGGTGTTATCAACAAAAATTCTCACATGGGTATGAGACAAGTTTCTACAGAAGGACTGTAATCCCAGGTGAGCTGCTTTTAATTCAAGGCAACTAATATACTGGTGAGCTTCAGCAGGTGCCCAGCGGCCTCCTGATGATTGCCCCTGAAAAACAGCCCCTTTCCTTGTGGGGATGCATCGGTATTAAGAGTGTAACATAAATTATCTGGTGAAATGGGTTAAGAATCCTTTCCATTGTTCTGAACCCACCACTATAGATCTGACTCTGCAGTAGGCGACGGTACCATGGTTTCATCAAAATTACCAAGATGAAACTTAAGGGCGGCAGTTTTTTTCATTCTCTAGCTGCCCATAGAACAGGGGTCCCATAGCAACCCCAGGCAACTGGCCACAAGTTTGCCTATGACAACTGCCACTTCCCTGATGGTAGGTTGTGTTGTGGTCAAAAGATGTTTGCAAACCTGCTTGATATTTTCTGCCTTGGCATGAGATAAAGTGACAGTCATGGTCACAGAATTTAAGACAAAACCTAGAAACTCTAGGACCTGTGATGAACGTAAAGGCCCAGACTATCAAACAATTCAGTGGTGGCTTGAACATTATTCTCACATTCCGGCTTGGTGATACCCTGTTAATAGGAATCGTCAATATAGCCAACTGACTGAAAACCCTGTTTCCTGAGTGTGCTATAAGCAGGTTTGAGTAACTTCGTAAATAATCGAGGGGCACAAGCTAAACCATTAGGTAAGCAAGTGAACTGGTAGAGCTGCCCTTGCCACTCAAATTTTAGATCTTTTTGGTGGTCTCGGTGGATAGGTACTGAATAATATGCGTCTATGAGATCCACAGACGCCATGAAACAGTTTGGCCTGATCACGCTATTAACATGTTTCAATGACTCCATCTTAAAACGATGGTATGCCACAAATTTATTGAACGTTTTTAAGTTGAGGATCATCCGATGAGTTCCATCTTTTTTAGGTCTCATAAAGATAGTGGATAGGAATTCACCTTCCTCGTGTGAAGATTTTAAGAGAACACCATTAAGAACTAATTTTTCAATCTCAGCACTGATTGTCTCAGCTGCTTTGTGACTAAGTTGGTGTTGGCAAGGTGGCTGCCTCTGGTGAGGGAGCTGGTCAAAATCAATTTTGCATCCTTGGACCATATTTAAAATATGTGGGTCTGTTGTAAGTTTGCCCCAGTTTGACAAACAACCTGTAATCATTCCGGCTTTAAATATCCCAGGTTGGGTTTTTGAATCCACTAATTTACAGTCTTTACTCACCGACACACTGTGGATTGCTACTGTTTTTGCTCCACCTTCTCCTGCCGTTTGCGGAATGGAGTGAGTGGCTTTTGCCAGCGTTGTCCTCGGTTGCTGGGGTGCGGTCTGGGAGTTTGGCCGTTTTTTGAAAAGTAAGGTTTGCGGTGGTGATCGTTGGCCTTGGTACTACTTTGAAGCTTTTGTTCAACCCTATTGGTGGCACTAATGTCTTGTATTTGTTTTGGGAGGTCATTCCCAAACAACAAATCAGTAAAGCCAACATGTTCAGTACAAATTTGCTGATACTGATTGTTCAGATCAGGTCTGATCAGGTCTCGTCGTCTCTGAATGAGCTCACAATTTGCATGATCCAACAAGGCAATGACATCCAGTAAGGTTCGAGCATTATTTTCATCTGACAATTTCAAGGAAGAAAATTCAAGTCTCATACACTGATCTGTAAGTTTGAACAGTGGGATCGTTGCTTTCTGAATTATGTTTTGGAGTCTTTGGAGCTTCAGGTCTCGACTCCTCGTGCCTGATCTAATTTTAGACCAGACTTTAGTCCCTGTTACATTTTTGCAGTTCCCACGTCTGCTGCAGTTTCAAATTTTTTCTTTCAACTTCTCATCAGACAACTTTGTCCGGATCATTTTATTTATTATTTTTGCGAGTTTTGGGTCCACATCACTTGAATATGCCTCATCAAGATCGTATTCAGCGGCAATGGACTCCAAAAAATCACTTTCGACAGTTTCCTCAGATTTCTCACTGTTCTTGCTCGTTTCGCTACCCTCAGGAAAAAGCGAGTCAATGGACTCGTTGTTCGTGGCATTCGCGACTCGTGGTACTTTTCGAGCGGGGCCTTGGTCATCCTCCGAGTCGCTTTCAGATAAGCGATCGTCATGTGAACGCTTAGATGGATTGCCAGCGTTCGAGAGAACCTCTGCAATGTCCGAAGACAATGACTTTGACATGTGTCGAAAGCCTTCAACCATGCTCTCGAAGATCGAGGCTTTAACGCTTTCAATGAAGTCGTTCTTCACAACGGACGTTGTCTTTGAAGAGCTGGACTGAGAAGCTGTTTTCCTCTTCTCTCGAGTGACTTCAGCCTTCTCTTTTAATGGCTTGTCCTTTTCCCTCGGTTCAGGAAATTCCTCCACATGTTTGGAGGACTCCTCAACGGACATGTTTCCGCCATTACACACCTTCGATTGCGAAGTGGTGTAAAAATTAACGGTTAACTTCCAATTCGCCAAACAAGCAGCGTTAATTCAGGTAATTGTACCAGAAAACTAACCAAATAAAACAACGCCGAGAGATTTCGCTCGCCTAAAACGCTGTAAAAGAAGATAACATATAACGTCTTGTCCTGGCAAACGAAGCCGCACATTGAGGGCAAGCTTGCTCGCGCAATCTCACGTGGTCCCGTAGTGACGTCAGCAATGGTGAGGAAGAATCAACTGCTTTCGACGTAATTGCGTTTGGAGTCGAGATTGTATGGGACAATCAACGAATGAATGGATCTTATCTTGGGACGCGTATCTGGCATCCACGCAGATTTTGCGGGGCGGACGACATAATCACCAGCAAGGCAAACAAGAGAGAGCCTGGGATCGATATCATTGAACGCACTCTCAAATCTTTGATTCAGGGGGGACTGGCAGCTGCCTTTGATCTTGCCGCTTTTCGGAAAGTGATGATCGCCCCAGTAAAGAAATCTGTCAATCATTCGAAAACCGTAACGAGCATGCGCGAAATGCGAAGGATTCATGCTCTGTGGCGACTCGACGGTGGAAAACGCATTCGTATTAAGTCCTTGTTACTTTACTGTTAGCATGTTATTTTGCGGTAGTACGAAGTTTGAACACTGCGATTAATCAAGACCGCTGGAATGAGGTGCCAGCTTTGTGTTAGGTTAGTAGAGTCGTCAGCAATGAAATTGCGAGCGACATGTTTTCAGCGAGTGTATGTGGTGAAGAATATGATTTGTAGTGTAGCGAACGATTATGGTTTTCGTCGTCTCAGGAAGATGTTGTACGTCGACAAAATAGTAGAGTTCAATTTCGGTTGTTGTTCAGTTCTGAAGAAACTAGAAGCCACGCAGTGTTTCACGACTGTCATCGCGAAAGCCCAGAATGTAAGCTTATTTCGCAAGATCGGCTTGGAACTTTAATGTAAGCGTATTAAAAGTATTTGTCCCACATTTTATGCGTATCAACTGTTGAAAGCGTTGTTACGAATGAAACAGCATGTTTATTTTATGGAATTCTCCCTCTGTTTAAATGTTGCGTGACGACAGTTATTCCTGTAAGTTTAATTTTAATGCACAAATTGTTTAAATGCATACACAAGGAAAACGGCTTGAGTCCTTAAGAAATTTTTAGATAAGAAAATTTTGCAACTGGAAAGGAGCTGATAAAGGAGCTGATAAAGATATCAGAAGAAGATTGCTCAACATTATTGTGAATAGAGCTACCAGGTTTGTATGAGCGGTTGCAAGGGTGTTTGTCTCTTGTCTGTATGGGGAGATTAACTTACGTGAAAAGACATTCAGGTCCTTATTCTCTCGTGCAAAAAATTGGGAAGTTGAGTTTAGTAGCAGCGGGTGAACAATGTACTGGTACACTGAGATCTTGCAGAAACCACATGCATGTGCAGAAACCTTGGAAGGTACATGTAAATATTATTGTATTACCTGTCACCCTTTACAATACAGATGTCCATGAACACCTGTATCGGTATGGTGGTTTTCCCCCATTGGTGGATGCCAAAATGGGGCTACTGGGAATACACCCTAAAACCCAACTGCAAGGGAGATACAGTACCAAATAGATCCCGGGATGGTAAATCAACCATGGTTTCTCTATGTATTGAACAGCCATTTCAAAGAAGACAATCTAAATTATCACCCCTTGATTACTGAAGTGTTTCTAGCAACTCGAGGATTAACCCAGCTGACCACATTACTCTGCAGTATAATTATGTCATCAAAACATGACAATATACATCAGAACTGTAACATATTGCAATACTGTTTAATTGGTACATATTGTGTAACATAGTCAAGTGTAATTAGCATATTCTCGGTTTTCACTGTCACGCCATTGAAAAAAAAAATCGAAACTACTCCATGAATGAAGTCAAGAAATTGACATGGGATAGAGGATAAATAAATAAGGCATCTGTCCAACTGTCAGGTCTGTGCGGCATTCCGTACTCGAGTTATTTAACAAAATGTTCCACATAAATTTATAGAGCTTAGTATGGAGACGCCATGTTTGTGTCCCTCTGAGGGGCACAGACATGGCGGCCGGAAATACGAAAAAACATCTGGAGTTCACTTTTGCCAGAAAAGAGGTTTGTTCGCCCTTGTGAATTTTCGAATGTTTAGATCAATATTTCCCCTCAAACTTAAATTGTTTAGAATGCTGAAAATCACCCGAAGAGTCATTCACGGCCGTCCTCCTTATGTCACGCACGATGGAAACTCGGAAATTGAAACTGTTCTATTTTCAAAAGGAAGCACGACATCGAGCTAAGAAATTGTGAACAGACATATTTTTAGGTAATCTTTCCTCGAATGAAGGTAAAAATTTTGTAGGCCTCCCAGTTTTGAATTCTAGAATTTGGTGACGTCACGTGAAAACCGAGAATTGTAAATTTTGCAATTACTGCACGTTTTCACGCACTTGCACAGTGTAATGACTGGCTGGAGTATTGCTGCGCCCTGCCTCTTTTATGTTCCAGTTCTCACCCCAGAGGTATGACAGACAAAATCTAAAGTAATGAAAGATAACTTCACCTCTTTAAAATGATGAGATTTATTACCAAGCATACATAATGAATTCAAAAGTCAATATTTGTGACTCACTTGGCAAAGTTGAAGAGCAAAATGCTGCTAACATCACCTCTCAACTGCTCACCATTTAGAAGAGATTAGAGAAGAAAAATCTGTTGTTGAGAGTATGACAGTAACATTTTAACTTAATCCTCTCACTCCCAAGAGCGCCATATGGCACAAAAAGTCATTACACGCCCAATATTGGGTCAATTTGTATCAAATTTGGACACCAAACAGATCTTGGAGAGATCTGCACAATGGAAGCATAAAATCTTACCCCCCTCCTACATAAGACATGATTAGCCACCCCTCCATTTTTTGTAACTTTTTCGTCTTACACTTTTAAGACCAAGTCACCATTTGACAAGAAGCTATGTGCTGAGGTCTGCAAATTAAGCTATAGTTTAGGGGTATACCCAGTGTATACGAGAAGTGAGATGTATTTTAAGGTTTATATTTTCTCGTTTTAAACACTTTTCATTCTCTTCTGTTACTTCCTTTGTCTTAGCTGGAATGATTTATTCAATGCCCCAGATAAAACCTTTTAATTGGTGTATTACAGTTGGTGTAGGGGTTCACAGTTGCCGTTTTACAAAAATACGACATTTCCCATGGGAGTGAAAGGGTTAAGCAAAACAGAGAATTAGATCACCAGAACATCCACAGTTTGTTGACTCCCAGTGGGTAGTTGCTGTAAAGGGAGGAGATTCTACAGTGTACTTAAATGAAAAAATCTATAGGGAAGGTAACGATAAGGTGGAATGGAAGAAGTCTTACTGGTCTAGCCCTGTGAACTGTGTGGGTCAGCTAGTCGTTGGTTACAGTATTTTCGTTTTTCGCTGCAGAATTTGCACCCGTGATCCCTCTTGATGACCAAACTTCAGGTAAAAGAGAGACCCAAACTTTCCTGTAATGTTTGGACGTCGAATAGCCAAATTGTTTGCGAATCCGCACAGACGCGCCTTCACATAAAATCGCCGCCATGTTTGTTTATCAAAAAATCGGTACTTAGTCTCGCTCGGCCAAATTTCTTAACTGGGGCGATCATACAAACTCGGTTCCAGGCCTCGCTGCTAGCCCCCCTGCTTTGATTATTACTACGTAGTTTAATTTAATTGTTTATAACATGTTTATGTTCATGAATAGCATGGAGAACTGGGAGAACGGAGGAACAACTGAACAACCAGAAACGCAAACGAACGCACAAGCGGAAGAATGAGCGAACGAATACATACATACATACATACATACATACATACATACATACATACATACATACGTACGTACGTACGTACGTACGTACGTACATATATACATACATACATACATACATACTTACATACATACATACATACATACATACATACGTACGTACGTACGTACGTACGTACATATATACATACATACATACATACATACATACATACATACATACATACATACATACATACATACATACATACATACATACATACATACATGCATGCATGCATGCAACGTACGTACGTACGTACATACATATATATATATATATATATATATATATATATATATATATATATATATATATATGTATATATATTCAGGATGTCGACTAAAAGTAAATTAAAGTACATCTTAAAAAGGAAACACGATGTTAACCCTATAACGGTCCCTCAAATAAAAATGAAAAAAACAAAATCGGTATTTTATGTGTACATAACGAAGCAGGTGACAATTAACTAATTACAATTTTGATAAAAACCATGATGCAAAAAGTAGAAATCATCGCGATTAACATTAAAAAAAAAAGATTTCAATCTTGCTTAAAAAAGTTTAAAAAGTCCCCGCCTCTACCACCTGCTGCGATAGGTTATTCCATTGAACAATGTGTACAATATGTGTTAAGAGTATTTGTAAGAATTACTCTTTGCGCTTTTATTTCCAGTTTGAAAGAGTGGTTAGCCCGAGTGCGGTTACTTTTACTTAGTTTAAAAAAGTCACTGAATTTCAAGTTACTGAGTAATCGTTTTTAAACTTATCTTCAGCCAGTGTCAAATCTTTCAGTGTTAGAGTTTTCTCGCGTTCATTTGTCGTCTTCTCTGTCATAGGTGCTGTGGATCTCGATGCCATCACAGACCCAGCCGAGCGAAAAGCAACTGAGGGAATGATCAACAACTTTGGCCAGACTCCTTCCCAGCTCCTCACACAGCCTCATCCACAGCGCATGTCTGAAGAGGAGGCCGCAAAGTTTAAAGCAACAAAGAGCGCGGTCACCAGCAAAACGCTGGGAAATGTGTTTGAGAACTTGGATAAGTTGAAGACTTATTTCAAGATTGTAAGTTATTGTGCTTTGGTAAAACCTGCTACTGAACCCATTATTAACCCTTGAACCCCTAACATCAAAGAACAAATTCTCTTATCTTGCCCCCATACTTTTCTCATAAAAGCGCTGGGCAGAAGTTATTAAAACATCAAGAAAATTCACCTTGGGTGATCTTAACCTTAATTCTCATGACCTCGGGGGTGGAATAGGCATTGATATTACAAAGAGAAATTTGATGCTGATCACTGTTATGCGCCTAAACGAACAATACTCCTCAATGGTTTTCTGGATATGGGAAGCGTTGCTTCTGTTCTTCTAGTATTGAGCGTGGCATGCATCAAAATTCTTCTTAAACCGTGTTTGTAGTCTTCTCCTTATATCCACCATCGCCCACGAGTTTCTGTAAGTCCACTTCTCTAGCTAGCTGAGACAACTGAGAATTTGCTTCTTCGTTAGGTCTTTTTCTGCCATTTTGTGGCTCAAAACAATTTTTTGCAGATGGCAGCGCTTACAGTTAAACAAGCAAGAAAATGGCGGAACAGTCGAATGGTTTCCAGTTCTGATTGGCTGGCTATGTTATTTTCTTGTTTCTCGTTGGCTGAGAGCTGCGGGCTCACCGCTGAATTCTCCATGTTAGCCGGCAAAATACGCCACAATGCCGACGAAATTCTTATAATTTAATTAACTAACCTCCCTTATGTTGCTCACAGGTGTCTGACGCGAGCGATCCTCTGGCATTTGCCAGAGTATCCAAGGTGTACGCCGCCAGATCATTGATCCCTTCAGGCATGCCCGAGCACATGATCACTATCAGCCAGAGTGGAATTCTGGGATTACAAGACTGGTTGCCTTATTCCAAGACCAGGGGGAAACCCTTCACCTTTGAACTCAACCATCATCGACGTTTTTGTATCGCGGGCCCGTTTATCCCTGACTTACACATTTCATCGCGCTTGTTTACCATTACCCATGATGCCAAGCTGATTATAACCGCTGGCCACTGGGACAACAGCTTCAGAGTTTTCACTACAAAAGGGAGTCAGGTCAGCAGGATTGTGGCACACACAGGTTCGTGTCCTTGAAGGTGGCTCTTTATCTCCTTTAGGCCATTTTACACGCTAAGATTCGTCGGCCCGCGTTAATCACCTGACTTTGATTATGGATTTCAGGGGCAAGGTAGTTTTTTCGAGATTATTGGCCCCGATTTAATATGCTGTACTGCAAAGTGTGATTTACACGCTGTACGACTTGTTGACAGTATAGCCTGGTTTACACGGACGACGCAAGCATAAGCATAAGCACAAGCATAAGCACAAGGATGTTTACACGTGCGATAAGCATAAGCATAAGCACAAGAAACCCACGTGTAAACCGGTGCGACGCAAGCATAAGCGCCTTGTGCTTGCGCTTGTGCTTATGCTTGCGTCGTCCCGGTTTACACGTACGACGCAACGACGCAAGCATAAGCACAAGCACAAGCACAAGAAAATGGAACGATTTCTATTCCCTTGTGCTTGTGCTTATGCTTGCGTCGTTGCGTCGTACGTGTAAACCGGGACGGCGCAAGGAAAGGAAACTGAAAAACAGTGACAAGTTGTCAGCGTGCAATCTAGTTACTCATGCATTGCCATTTTCCGCCATGTTGGAATCAAATCTCGGCTGCTTCTGCGCTTGCGTATGTCACGTTATGCTTATGCTTATCGCACGTGTAAACATCCTTGTGCTTGTGCTTGTGCTTATTCTTATGCTTGCGTCGTACGTGTAAACCAGGCTTATCGGAGTGCGAAAGTCAGATGTGTATTTTGACGCCGGGTTCTGATGATGAAACTCGGTCGGATTGAGAAGTTATGTTACAGTGCAAGTCCACCTCAACAGATTTTTTGGAGTTCGGCCGACTTCCACATTAACGAATCGGCCGTAGGTTGGATATCAAAATGTGCCTACGATTCGAGCTCCGATACTCTAGGGCCGACAGATAGGTACAAATATTTAACCTAGGGAACTGGTCATGATAAGTTTGTTCTGCATTGGCTACCAGTACAAGAGCGCATAGTTTTTAAGATTCTTTTGATGACTTTTAAATGTTTAAATGGTCTAGCCCCCTCGTATCTATCAGAACTAATTCAGAAGTATTTTCCTCCACGTATTATTGTTATTATTATTATTATTATTATTATTATTATTATTATTATTATTACTATTATTATTATTATTATTATTATTATTATTATTAAATGAAAGATCTTGAAAAGTACTCTCTGTGGAGCTGCTTCTTTCCCCTATGATTAAAATTTAATTTGACTTTTTCGTACATTGACACTCGCTAATCTACAACCATTCGACACTAAACAGGCGTCATGAGTTCGGCTGCTGTCGAAGACGCAGTTTTTTTCTTTGAAGTTCCATGCTCCTGACAAGCTCCATAGAGCTTGAAATAAAATAAATAAAAAATAAATAAATAAATAAAAAACGGAGCAAAAGCGTAGGTCCCATCTCACAGTACTTTCATACAATCTGGTTCTGTTGGAAGTAAAAAGAACCACTAGTCTCTGACAGTGACCACCCCAAGTGTCTATCTTAAATTCACATTCACATTAGGGGGGCATTCGTCACTCATTACTTCATTAATTGTCAAATGCGTCACAAGCAGTCAGGCAAAGTCTCCCACACAGCGTTGTAAATTATCCCTGAAAAGCGTCATGACTTCGGCTCCCGTCGGAGACTCAGTTTTTTTTTTCCATTGAAGGTCTATGCTCGTAACAAGCTGCATGGAACTTCAAAGAAAAAACATAGAGTTGGAAGCTCTGATATCTGCAAATGGTTAGACTTTCCAGTCTTGTCGGATTAGGACGATAAACCGTAGGTCCCATCTCACAGTGCTTTCACATAATCTGACTATGTTGGACATAAAGAACCACTAAGGACATCACAAATCTGTGCAGTGACCCCCCGTAGTGTCTATCTTTCACATTAGGGGGCATTCATAACTTATTACTTTATTAATTGTGAACTGCGCCACAAGCAGTCTGGCAAAGTCCCCCACGCAGTGTTTTAAATTATCTCGAAAAAGCCTCGGGGTGGAGTGGATAATAAGATATTTGATTTGAAGTTGAAAATAGTTGCTTGATGTGCTTTTACACAAGGCAATTTTTCCGCAATTTGCAACTCAATGATGACGTCAACATTGCAAGAGGAGTGCAGAATACATGTTACACACTGCAGCGTATCTTAGAACGCTGCGAAAAGAAGAAGACAAGCCTAGCTTTCAGGCAAGGCGCATGAAAATTACCTTTTGTAACATCAAGTTTGTTTTATTCATAGACGTGGTTACTTGCCTGTCATTGGATGATGATGGACATCACCTGATCACTGGATCACGTGACAGCACGTGCCACTTGTGGGGAATCACTCATCAAGGAGGCGTGGCTCAGGAGGTGATTCGTACGCCACTGCAGACCTTATATGGTCATGACAAGCCAATCACGTGCGTTGTCATGAAATGGGAGCTCGATATGGCGGTCAGCGGTTCTCAGGTGCGTTTTAATGTTTAAGGTTGGAGAGAGTTCGAAAGATCGTGAAACATCTGTGAAACAGTTATTTGCATACCTTTTAACAGCATGAAAGGCCATCGCAGTTAATGTAAGGAACTTGAGCAGTTGCGAAAAGGAATCCTGAAAAAAAAATCAGTATATGAAATAACACAGTTTGACCATTTAAATGAAGCTGGATAAGGTTCTATCTTTGGATTGTATACAAAAAAAAAATCCTAAAGTGTGACCATTCAAATGTAAACTATTGAGCAGTACTTTCCTGTGGTTCTGTTTGTTATCCTGTTTAAGGTAGTTCTAACTGCCGAGTCTGTGAATAAAATCCTAAAGTGTGACTTGTCAAATGAGAACTGCTCTGTAAGATTTTCACTCTCGGAGACACTTGACTAGGTGGTGGGAAGGTAACTTGTGATGGAGTAGTATTCCATCCAGAGGGGAGTAGCCACTTGGTGCTAAAGAAACTGGGATAAGCTCCGGAAGTAATGGACTACTAGGTCGGTGCGGCTTTACCCTTAAACAAGAAGTTCCGCTATAAAAGTGCAAGCCCTTCTTTCCTCTCTTACTTTTAGGGGTGTAAAATACAAAATTTAGACGTTGTTCAGTCGTGGTACCTTATTGACTCAAGCGTCCTTGAAATCTCAATATCAGCCCAGCAAAATAAGACTCGTTGGTTTCTTAATCGCTTAACAGGGTTTGTTCCGAAAACTAAGCCAGTTTTATCAATAATAGTCGTAGAAAAAGACGCATTTTTGAAGATGTTGTTTGTCAGTTGTTTACGCTCTGATGGTTGTTGACAGCTGAAAGTGAGCTAGCCAGGACAGTTCTTGTTGATACCGGAAATTCCTGTTTAAGTATTTTACTTCGTACCGCTGCTTGTTTTTCGGAAATCTAAGACTGCATTCTGCGACATTTTTTTCTACTTTTTCCACTGTAACTTGGCAGTGACAGTGTTGAATGGAGTTTTTTCCTGTTTTTTTTTTTTTTTTTTTTAACCAGGATGGCACTTGTATCATCTACACCGCGAGAAAAGGCGAGTATGTAGTCACGCTAAGACCCATGGGCATTGAACCCTGTCAACAGCTGAAGCCATGTCACGTGACCAGCCTAGCTTTGTCCGAATATGGTAATATCGTGGTATTCTGCGGACAGGAGACGAACAGAGTTCTGTGCAGATATTCAATCAATGGAAAACTTCTGTCGAAAGACGCTACATTGAAAGAAGACATCACAGACATGTTCATTTGTGGTGAATTTGTTGTTACTGGAGATGCTAAGGGAAGACTTGCAATCCGAGCATTGCACAGGTGATATAACTTTTCACTTTTTAGGCTTGTTGCACACGTGCAAGTTTTTAATTCCTTGATCAATTCTACATTCAACACGTTTTAGGCTTACATACGTTTGTCGTAAACGTGACTCTGAATCCAAACATAATTCGAGTTACCGGGCCGGGGTTGTTGTTGAATTTCAAGTATTCTGTTAAAAATTAGTAAAATATCGTGGTTGTATCGCTCTTTCACAATAACGAGTCACTTGGGTGTAATAAGTCTGTTTTATAACAGCCCTTAGTTAAGAATGTTAGCTAACGTTTAGTTTGGGAATTTTAGTTACAATTTTAAAAACATATAAAGGACAAAACAAAGGCTGAGATCTAGTTAAGGATGTTTCGTTGCATCGAAAGTACGTTAAAAATATGTTTCGACACGTCAATCAGGTATGTTCTGACGTTTTAAGATTTATCGACCAACGGTTTTACAATAGAGTTCGGGTTATCTAGTTATTTGAGCCAAGAGAGAGTAAAAGTAGGTTTAGTTAGTGGGGAGATAAGAGTAAGGTGATAGTAAATGACTGAAAAAATGGGATCAAATCCGTCCTAGGGAATTGGATTTTGTTCGAGTTGGCAGGGGGTTCGAGTTAGCGGGATTCTACTGTATAAATTTGTCAATTTTTTCGTTCTTGCGTCTTCATGGCAGTTTTTAAACAGTTTCAGGGAAACGTGTTTCCCCCTTACGGAACAAGTCAAAATTGTCAAAAAATTTGTCAAGAGAAACTTGCTCGTGCAGAACCAGCGTTATGTGTGTGTTTAGACCTAGTTAAACTGCCTTAGGCGGCTCGAGAAAATTTAATTCGGAGGCAAATCTTTCTTCTCAGAAGTTGAACATTGTTGACTCAAACTTTGCTTCCATCGAGAAAAGGCTGAAGTCGCGATCATGATAATATACCTGGCTTACTTAATCTGCGGGAAACGAAAGGGATTTAGCTTATTTATTTTTTCTTCTCGATTTCAGTTTTCAAGTGGTAAAAGAGATGAAACTCGATGTCCCAATTCGCTCTATCTCGCTGGCGAGGGATAGCACCCACATCTTTGTTTGCGTTCAAGACGGAAAGCTTATTGTTATTGCTGTAGAAAGCTAGTGGCGTCACCATATCATAGAAAATCACGTGATTGTCACGTGATTTCGGAGAATTGATTGTATGGCGGCCTCGGTAGTAAAACTTTACTTTCTCGTGATATGCAATGGCCCCAATGGCAATTTTTAAATGGCCAACTTCTTTAAAATGTAAGAAAGAGCTGTTTTCTGTTAAGAAGAGATTGGTGAAAACAAAGCACGGGTGAGGCGCGCAGAGCGAGCGAATCTCGCGTCTGCTAACGTTTTCCTGGCATAATTTAGACAAGTCTACCTTTTCGTGAGTTTATTCACAGAGACTAGGTATTAGAGTATTGTAGTTTTATATTTTGAGTGTTTAGTCAGGTTTTGAAGAAATTAGCTTTGGATAGGAACTTATATATAGACTTTGCTAGGCAATAAACTGGATTACCCCAAATGCAAATATATGATGGTAAAAATCACGTTAAGTGACTGAAAATTGTAGAAATTTAATTTACAGAGAAGTAAACAATCTTGTCTTTCCCGCTGTGAGGGCAAAACAGAATATTTGGTTTTTCTCCTGAGACACATTGAAAATGAAAATTGAACTCAACTGTGAGTATTTGCTAAAGATTGGATATTTGTTAAGCTTTTTTCAGAATAATGTGTCGGTCAAGAAGTGCCCAGCCAATCGGTTGTACACTGTGGTTCTCAATTGAGTGTCGAAAGTAAGTCACGTTTGCTTTACTTCGCTCTGTGATTGGTTTACAAAACTCTCGCCACTTTCTCAACGAATGAGAAGGAAAACCAAAACCAATCATGACTTGTTTGCACGCGTTTTCCCGCGCTTGTCGCCGGTTACGTGTATTTGCTTCGAATTCTGATTGGTTCATAGCGCTGTTTCCGTTTGTTGTGATTGGTCAGGGTAATTACTTTTGTTTTGGTTTTACGACACTCAATAGGACATTTTCACTATGGCGTCATTTGACTACAACTACCAGAATCCTTCAGTTTTTTGTTTTCTCATGCTAATTAGAGCTATTGTTCTCTGCTGTCCACTGGGATTACAAAATTTGAATTTGAAAAGGAAAACGAAATGAATTCTGGTAATTGTAGTCAAATGACGTCATCATGAAAAGGGCCTATTGAAAACCGCTCTTAGTCAATATTGTTTTGTAATTTATGCCATGAGCCCATAACCCCGAGCGTGTAACACCCATACTAAGCTTATCTCACAGCGTTTTCAAAGATTGGTTTATTTTTAGACTGGTTTTAGATTACTTTTCCCGTCAAAATGTAGATTCCGGTCTGCATGTGTCCGGCAGCCAATCGTTCTTTCTCCTTCTCAAATAACCTATTCGCATCTCTACATTTTGCTCACTGGTTAGAGAAACTCCTGCGGAATGAGTCATTCGCAGAAAATTCGATCCTCAAAAGAGATAAATCTGTGAAAACATCATCACTCAAAATATACAGCAGTTGTTCGCCCCGGACAATAGACTCCTGTTTATGCAAATGAAACCGGACACCCATAGCCTTCTTTGTCAACTATTCTGAACAAGCACAATGTTATTAGGATTATTAATGGCATAGAGTTGGTAATATGCGCAATTAAACACTATTTAAGGGACCATGCGGTTCTAGTGAGAATGGGGAGTCATTGTAACAAAACAATTACAAGTGGGGAGGGGTGGAGAGGACAGTAAAAAAATTAAGATTGAATGGATGAAATTTCACAGTCCCCTCCCTTATAAAAAATGGACAGTCCCCCAATATAATCTTGTAAGTAGTTGTATTTAGATTTGAAGAATAAATGTATATATTTTTTTAAACTCCGTGTCTTATTTTTCTTTCAATTTTTTCTTCACATCAACCTGAGCTCCTGTTTGTAGAAATGAGGAAGGAAACAAAAAGAGATTGAAGCTCTCGTTGTGGCAAAAATTGAAAAGGTCTATTTTTGTTGTTTCAATATTTACCTGTTAATATCTCAATGAATAGGAAGATTTCCAGGGCAATTAAAATTGCAGTGGAAAGAGACTGAAGACGTTTAGACTAGTTCTGGCAAGTGTCAAAGCTTCTCAAGACGGAGAATATGGTCTGTATATTCAAATAAAGGAAATAGCAAGACAAAGCTTCAATATGGTTCATGCTCTACACGATTGATAAAATAAATTCAATAGTTTCAGTGTTGCTGCGCCAATACTTCATAAAAAACGGAGTGACATCAAAAGTTTTTTCTGTGAATTTGTATTCGCGTTAGAACATCTTCGAGCACTCCAAAATATTTTGTGCAAGTATGGAGATTAGAAATATTTTTGAGTATTTTTAATATTGTAATAATAGAAGTGAGTTCTCTCAAAATGTTAAGAGTAGTAGATACGCAAATTCTCTCCGCGTGATCGGCATCCTTCCCCGCTCAACCACCCTTCCTACACCCCCCCCCCCCCCCCTCCCCGCCCCCAACAAAAAGGAGCAAACTGAAAAGTTGGATTTCTGGCAAGAAATCTACAAACGATGAAGACTAACCAACAAATAAAATAAAAGGTGTTTTTTGTTGTTCAAGCGTACGAACCCGAGCAACAATGTCTTTGGTGGCACTGTTCAGTCCAGTTCATCATCTGACGGGATACGCTTCTTTTAGCAACAAACTGACTTCAGAGTGTGTTTCCGCTGAGTCACAACAAGATCTTTTACGTACTCGACGCTTACGTCGTCCATATTTAACCGGAGATAGTGGTAGACTACTCAAGACTGTTAAATTCCCGCTGAGTTAAATGAGAAAAGCAAAACTTTCCTTCAAAGGTACATGGCCAATTGCGACAGCGACATGATATTTCAGTTCTTTTGTCCGTTGTTCGTGCTTACGCGTTATGACCTGGACGGATGTCTGAATTTAGGCCCATCCGAAATCACTACCACGTGCATTTGGTAGACCACTCGACTCGCGTTGGTGTTTTACTTTTTGCTGTGCTGCACCGTGCTGACGAGAGCCAACCAGCTCGAAATTAAACAGCTGTCCACGGTTGCCGCATTCTGTTGATTCTCGGTTTGGTCTCTATCATGTCGCTGTCGTGTTACGTTTTCTACGACACAAGGCCGCCACGCACTGGGGAACACAGCAAAGCACTTCATCTCCCCATCCACTCTTGGAAACCTTTTGTCACTTGAAGTGCGCACGATTGATTACATGTAATTCTTCGCCAAAAAAACAAAAATTGAAAATCGATTGCAATTTTCAATTTTGAACTTTCTCCTACATTCAAGTAATCGTCGATGACACAAGACCGTGACAATGGTTTTCCTGCCAATAAATGAATATACCATAAACTGTTTGATTTCTGTTCAATTCTGACCACAGAAATAAGAAGTCTAGGTGTTTATTTGTGTTTCGTATAAAAGTGAAAACGGTAAAATGTTAGTGTTTACGCGTTTGTTGATTTCGCCAAATCAACAAAAAAGGGAGGAAAAAGGAAAAATTGACATCAATTTTCAATTTTTAATAATTTGAATTGAAAATTGAATGGACGAATGACCCACGGACCCTAAATCTAGCCGCACGACCCCACTTCAAAATTTCAGGATTTGGAAAGTGGGCAAAAATAAGTATTAACAGGGAAGAACACGAAATTCTGTCAGGTATAGAAATTTGGCAAATGACAAAATTGGGAAATTTTGATTTATTTGAAAATTCCTCAAAAAATTTCTGAAAGATTTTCTTAACAAAATGTTCACGTTTCCGTTATAAAGTTTTCCGTCAACAGCAAAAATTTGAACGTTGGTTGTACGGATATGTTTAGAGAAATTAAGCGAGAAAAAAATTAGTTATTGCGACCTACGGTGAGATGCTTGTTTCGGGGAAAACCCTGGTTCCGGCGCGCGCGGGCAATCCAACTGGTAAGTGCATTCTGCCATCGTGCTTAGATATTTGGCGCAAAATCGCAACTCCGTGAAGGCTTTAAGGATGTTAAGGAGCCAAAACCATTACACAACACTTTTTTTTCCCAATTTTCTGGCCCAAACACAATCTAGCTACTGTAAGCTCACCTCTGGAATCTACCCGGAATACGGGGAAATTTTTCCGAGAGCGCCATTTTGTTTTTGTGCTCGCGGGATTTCCTCAGCTGGCTTGCGTGATTTTGCACGCGGGTGATGCTTTCGCGTTCCTTGGGCAGCACGCGCGCATATCAAAGCTCGCATGGTACAAAAACTTTAGTAAGCCACCTTAACGTGATTCCACTGAAAAAGAAGGAGTATTTAAAATTGTCTAAGACTTGGTCCAGTTCATGACTATGTTATGAGCATTACAAAAATGCAATAAAAAATGGGGTTCACCGTGCTCGTTTTTGTGCAACCTGGATGGCTATTATAGTAAATAGATGACCCACGAGGTTTATATTAGGAACGCTAGTAATCAGAAAAGGGAACTATCATTTCTAGAAAAATTAATTTCTTGCATTAAAATATCGAAGCAGTTCAACAAAATTTACTTTAATCTTACACAACAAACTATTTTAATTGAACTGGAATAAAGATTATGAAAGAAATTAAAGATTTTGCTACGTGTGCACGTAAGCAGCACTACCTAAATACGTGCTTTTTAAAGCATTCAAATAAAAGTATCTCAAAGTAGAGTATTAAACTTTTCTTTAAATAGCAATATATAGTGGTCAACCGTATGACATTTAAATTGATGCATTAAAAAATGGAGGTCACCGTGCTCGTTTAGAAGAAAAGGACCATTTATTTTCCTGCCGAGCTTAACCTCAAGGAAATCCCGTAATGTTGTGCGTGCGCGCGCTCCTGCGCGCGCTAAATGACGCGAAAAATTATGCGCAGCAAGGATGCGCAATGCAATTCAGTGGAATCACCTTAAAATAAACGTAGGGGAGCAGGGATGGCGCAGTGGTGAGAGCACTCGCCTCCAAGCTACCAATGTGGCCCGGATTCGATTCCCGGATTTGGCGTCATATGTGGGTTGAGTTTGTTGTTGATTCTCGTCCTTGCTCCGACAGTTTTTCTCCGGTTACTCGGGTTTTCCTTCCTCCACAAAAGTCAACATTTTCAAATTCCAATTCGACCTGAAACGTGCGGACACCTTTACATCAGCTCTGTGGTGCTCGGTGAGTAAACAAACTTACATTTACAAAGAACGAGCAGATTTTCTTTAATCATGAGGGTGATTTGTGCAAGATGTGGAAAAAATGGCACAAAATCAATCACCAAAGCTTTGCGTTACCTTGGGTTCACGGTTTTTGACTATGAAGAACAAATCTCTGGGTTTCTAGATCATTAGGTTGGTGTTTTCTAAAATGGCGCCGAGCCATATGTGAGGCGAAATTACGAGAATGCTGACGCAATCGTGAGTTTCTGCCGCCTCTGAACTTGAGTTGTGAGACGAACACTGTCTGCTAGCCGTTTTTTACAAACTCCCTTGAATTTAGGTCGTGTTTTGCTGGGGCTCAATGGCCGCTGAGTACAAAGGCTGCGGCATACTCGTTCTTCAAATGCAACAAGGCCGAGAACAAAACAATACGCAAAGCGGCGGCCGCTTGAAATATCCAGCATGACTCATACACACTTCCCTGAGATTTCGATAGAGGATTTCCAATAATACAGAACTTGCCTTGAAACGCGATCATTTCTTTGTAAAGACTTCACGTCGTAGGATCTGATACTTGAAAGCGAGGCAAATTTGCGTCCGCCCATTACAGATTTCTTATTTTTTTCTTGCTTACAGAGACAATTATAAGTAACGCAACACGTGCCACAGGACAACCAACGCAACACAAAATTAGGCTTGCGTTCTCCTTCGTCGAACGCACAAGTAAAACAGATTTGAACTGAATTAAAGTTTATTAAAGAAAAGACATGGAAATGGAATTTACTTTATCCTTGGTCCTTTCTTGTCACTTTTAATATCACGTAAATTCAGTGATCTGGCACTATGAAATTGAATGGAATAAAAAACTGAACGAGACGTAGGGGACTTCGCCTTCTCCGCGTTCAAAAGTGAACCCATATCATTATGCGCCACGATGTCGTTTATATAGAATATTTCCGACAAAAACATTGGCGAATATCGATAATTAAACAATAATTAAAAGTGTTTCTGTCAAGGCATGTGGCTGATATAGTAGCTAGTGGAAATTTGGCGTTTCCTAATCTCATGCCCAGATCTCCCACGGTCAGCATATCCAAACCTAGAGTGAGATCTGGGTACGAGATTATTATTTTCCTTGAGCAAAAACGATAACCAAAAGAGATATCGCATGGTACTATACGCCTCCTGATTGGTCAAACACATTGTTTATTGTACCGATAAACTCGTAGGAAACTGTTTCTCTTTTTACTTACTTTTTTTTTTACAAAAGCAATAAACATCATCAGTCTACAGGTTTACCGGCGTAATAAATGTTTGCAGAACACTCGAAAAGCTTGCAAATCACTCGCCTTAGATCTGTGACTTACAAGCTTTTTCTCGCGCTCTGCCAACATCCCGCGTGGGGTTTTACGCTCGTAAATGCTGTTCATTGCTTAAAGAAACAGACTACATGAATAGTAATTAGCTGATTTGAGCAGCTCCCAACCCTCACCCCTGAGAACATCCGCTTAACGTTTTTCGAACGTTTTCAAACGTTTTGTTATAATTCTGTAATGACAATCCTAGAAATTTAATATCAGTTACATAGCCCAGAATCGTTAGGATAATAAGGCGGGCTCCTGGTCAATCACATGTCTAGCCAAACCTAGAAAGAAAATTGTTAAGTTGAGACTAATGTATTAATCAGTAAAAGACGGGCATACTAGGAAAAAAGTCCGAGTGCTCGCATCTGGAGTCGAACCTAAGACCTTATGATTACTAGTTCGGATGCTCTACCACTGAGCTACAGGAGACTCGTGAGAGCTAAGACCATTAATCTAGGTTCACGGGACAAACATCCTGCATACTGCCATCACATTATTTCCATTGCGCATATGCCACACATTGACATCCAATCCTAGCAGCTAGGATTGGATGTCAATGTGTGGCATATGCGCAATGGAAATAATATGATGGAATATGTTAAGCCTGGTAAATAAATGAGAATGATGTATTAATCAGTAAAAGACACAGGCATACTCGGAAAAAAATCCCAGTGCTCCTATCAGGAGTCGAAATTTAAAGTTATACCAGGATATGGTCTCCTGGTTATACAAATTATTTTCTATTCCAACCCAGTAAGAAATTGAATGTCTCGGAAATTAGTTATAGGTCTTCCAAAATCGGTTTACCAAGAAGATCGCAGGTGGCAATTTGTCGTCAGCCGAGGCCCTGACAGCGTCGAAATGGCTTCCGCTTCATGGAAGGCGCTTTGGACATCGATGTCTTGCTGTTTAGAATGCGATCAAGGGAGATGTTCCAGAACATTTTGATATTTTAAGAACCCCTTTAAGACAATTGCATAATTATAATACTAGAAATGGTTTTCTACCAAGACTTCGCAGGCCGCGAACGGAATGGGGAAGACGTACTACATACTTTAGAGCTTTGAACGATTGGGCCTTCCTGCCTAACGAATTTAAGGTTACCCGGTACCTTCAGAGGTGTCTTCAGAGGTGTATCGCGTCCAAGCGATGTAGCGCGTCCGGTTTAAACTGTAGATACCTGAACCCTTATATCAAATTGAAGCTTATAGAGCTGGCTATCCAACTAAACCAAGAATTTTGAAATAAAATGAATTGCCGAATTTTTAGCGCTGATTTCTCGAATCAATTTTTTTCACTTGGAGGAGCCACTTCAAAGCGCTAAAACTCAAAGGGAATTTATTCTTTTGCCTTCAAATTTGGACAGCAGCTAGTTTAACATGTGAACAACAAAAAGATGTCTGCGAATTTTTTATTTTGAAATATTTTTTCTCCAAGAGCGATTTTTGTGTGATAACTCCACATTTTTTAAAACCTACATCGAAAATGTTCTGCAACTTTTCACTGGAATTGAATATGCCAAAACGCAGACACTTCTTTTTTAGCTCTTTGGGTCCGGAAACTGAGGAGCAAATTAAATTAGCGAAAAACAAAATTCGCTTTGACTTGTAACTTTTGAAAGGTGATTCGGACGCTCGCATTTAGAGGTCGTGAAAAATTCAACAATTCATTTTATTTCAAAATTTTTGGTATAGTTTGATAGCCAGCTCTATAAGCTTTAATTTGATATAGGGGTTTGGGTATCTACAGTTTAAACCGGACGCGCTACACTGCTTGGACCTGAGACACCTCTGAAGGTCCCGGGTAACCTTAAAAGACTTAAAGTGCCCATATCGGAATTTTTTTTATTTTCTTATCTGAATTTTAACATCACCCTAAGAACTTCAGTGAAAACATTTTTCGATTCGCATAAAACGCGAATTTTTTATGAATTTTATAAGACGTGCAAATTTGCCTCCATTTTGGCCCACCATTCGCATTAGTCTCCTCTCGGTTTAGCAAGAGCTGTGACGTAGATTCAGGAACACGTGACTTCAGCCTTTCTCTGGATCTCAGTGAAAACAAGTCGCGGTATTTCTGCATGTTTCTCGAAAATGCCGGAAAGATGTGTTGCAGCGAGATGTGGAAACATCAAAGACGAAGCGAATGGAATAAGCATGCACAGGATTCCTTTCTTTGGCACCATATGCCCGCAAAGACTGAGGAGGCGAAAGAAATGGATCGATTTTATGCTGGAGCGGACGAAGATGTGGATGTCTGGAAAGACCTCGTCCTTGTGCTCGATGCACTTCAATGACGAGGATTTCACAAGGCTGATGAATTCAGGTTTGAACTGAAGTAGGATGACATCGGCGTTTGTGTTTATCCTTCAAAACATGCTAAGCGAAAGGAAGACGAAGAACAAGAGCCACCTTCGAAGAGGAGCAGGGAAAAGCGAATGGTAAGCCGCTTTCGATACTGAATATTCACACCCGCTTGTGACATTCTAAGCGTTGTGACCTTCTGAGGTTTATAGTTTGACCTCACTGTTAACTCAGTCGCAAGTTTTATAAAATATGGCGTAATTGTTTTGGTATATTTTCTCATAGATCGTGAGATCCGCGAAGTTTCGTTGAGACCAAGCTCTCAAAAAAATACTAGCACAAATGCTACCACTGATGTAAATAGATCGATGCGAGAACAGTCGCCCTCGGCGAACGCAGAAAACATTGTAAACCACGATGTAGATAAGGTAGATAAACTGCAGCAAGAATTCAACGAGCTCAAACAAATATTGTACACACATGTGTTGCAGAATTCTGCAAACAATAAAAATGTTGAAAAGTATAACAGCGTTATCTCTGAAAACCTAACCACCACAACGGGGGTTCAAAATAGAAAAAGGGCACAAAACAAATAACAAGCGCAAAGAGCGCAGAAAAAAATTGGCTAAAAAACGGATTGAGACACAAAGAGAAAAGCACGAAAAAAAAATATGATTCATAAAGAATTTTTCAAACCAACAACTTAGCGACAGCCTGTTAGCGTTTAATATTTCTAAAGGGCTCAAATTTGTCCCGACACCGGTGACAGACGCGAATATATATTTACATCAGACGCCAACTCTTGTTAGACTTCGAATATTTCGCAAGACGTATGCGCCTAAAAGATACAATGGATTTCGTAAACTTTATGAACAAGCTAACAAATTCCATCCGACAATTAAATTTTTGGCCGAGATTTCAGAGAACGAGACAAGCTATTATTATCACAGTTCAACGCGTGCCCTTCCTGTAGTTCCACGAGAACAATGTCTCTAGTCAGCGCCGGCTTCCCAATTGCCTTCGAGTTCCTTGCAGCAGTAGCACTCGCTGATATTTGCCAGCAGATCACGGCTACAGTTACCACAAGTACACCTACATGGAAAATAATGCGTTCGAATGTATGTGATTTTGACAGATGATAATGAAGAGCGCGTACTCAAAATGCAAGGTTAGAACTTAACCATCCACCAACACGCACTCTATTCTCCAAGCGTTTCGTTAAATCTTCCTCGAGTCGTCGCTTCTCCTCTTGTTCCTTGCGATATCTTTTTAGCCATTCTTCGTCTGCTATCGGCTCGTCCGCGTACGGGTGGAGTGTATCATCATCTTCACACGTACTACTTGTTTCATGGACGCCATCTATCGCCTCGACTTCGACGCTTTCAAATTCGTCCTAGCTGCTTTCTTCAGCGGTTTGCTCACTTTCCGTGTCAGATAAGTTTTCTGCCATGGGATATACTTATTTGGAGCTAATTTTTTTTTTCCTACCGGTGAATCTGACGATTTTCTTTCTGCCGCGAATGTACTTTACTGAAGGTCAAGTGAGTGCATAGACTCGAGAGTTCCTGAATGTACGTCACAGACTATGTCATGTGGCCCGATTGTGAGCCCGTCGGCATTCTCATCAGCGGGGCGGGTGGACCGCAATAAAATAGGATTTTAAAGATTTGTAAAATTCATAAAAAATTTGCGTTTCATTCAAATCGAAAAATTTTTTCGCCGAAGTTCTTCGCGTGATGTAAAGGTTCAGATAAGAAAATAAAAAAAATTCCGTTATGGGCACTTTAAAAGGAATCTAAATAAGTTTTTATGTGATTTGTATTAGGTTGGTTGTGTATATTTTTATCATAGATCTTAATTTTTATTGTTACCTATTTTTATATCTTATTCTAGGGGATTTTTATGTTGCTTGTTTTAATTTTTTTTATTTTAGAGGACCCCCCTAAAAACCACTTCTTAGTGATTATTATTGTTATATGGGCTATTGTCGTTACCGCTTTGTTTATTTGGGTTACGCTGTAATCATAAAAATAATTTCAATACCTAGATCCAATATTGTCCAATATTCGTTACCGCTTTGTTTATTTGGGTTATAGGCTGTAATCATTAAAATAATTTCAATACTACCTGGAAGATCCAATATTCTTTATTCTGAAGTCCCAGCCAATATACAAAGCACGTGTCGATGACGTCACGATCACCTCTTTATAAACTGCGAGATGATTTGTTCGCGCGAGGAAGTCTGTCGCACCAAGATAGAATGTAATGGCGGAAGATCAGAGGCATTTCACGGATATCAAAGATATTCGGCCCGGCATAAAAAACTTACACTGTTTATTCATAGTTTTGGAAGTCGGTAAGCTTCCCCTATCCTCTCGGTTGCTCCCTGTTTGACCAGACACTAAATTCACGCTGAAATTCGCCGCTGTTTCTTTTAGGGAAAGCCACCAAAACGAAAGATTCCCATGTCGTTCGGGCATGTCGAGTTGCTGACAAAACGGGCTCTATTACGGTGTCCGTTTGGGACGAAGTCGGAGAAATTCTTCAACCAGGAGATATCATTAAGTTTGTTCGCGGGTAAGAACAGCTACCTTGGTCGTGTTTTTTTGATGCCTTTGATCGCGGAATGTGTAATTCAAATTCTTCTCGGGACGTGGGGTTTCAAATTTCCTCGTCGCATAAATTTACACTGAGAAAGGAATTGTAATATCACTGTAAGATCCGGGGGGAGGTGGATTTCGTAAATTTCCCGATAAAACGAGGTAAGCTGGAAGAATTTCGGGGCTAGGGATTTAGGTTGAAGTGCCACTATATTCTCGTAGATTGTTCTAACCCGAAATTGCCCCGAAAGAAAACATTTATTGCGTGGAGTTGTCAATTTGTGATGGGAGAATTGTCTCTGTGGGGGAGGGGAGGGTTGTTAGATCTTCTCTAAAATTCTGAAACTATTATGCAATTTCTTGAGCATGGATGGAAAAATGTTAATTATCTTAGAAATGGCCACTGAGAGGGGCACCCAATGTTGAAATTTAAAAACAAATATTTTTGTTTGCTTTCCCAGATTGTTTTATTACCTTTATGAGGACTGTTTGGACAATCTAACACAGTTCAATCTGTTCTTATTTTTAGCTGAATGTGTAAGACCAGAAAATATCTATACCTCCCCTGTGGAGGAGATTTTCTAAAAGGACCTCCCTACTCCTGTAGAAATTCTAATGTAGTTTTATACATTCTTTCCAAGTTTTTGTCCTTTATGGATTCCCCACCCCTCCCACCCCCTGGAATTTTCAATCCCTGGTGGGGATAGGGTTATTTCCTGAAACTTCACAATCATTTAAACAGAAAACTTTATAGCAAACTAAATCTCCTCTCTCAACTTTCTGAGCTGGTCTGGACAAATTTCACACTCTGAACGCCATGCTTGTGCCTCAAAAACGAAAGAAATTATAATTTCGAACCTTGAGGTGGCTTCACCAAAGGAAACTCTAAATTATCCCATCTCAGTTAATTCTGAAGATCTGAAGCGACTAAGGCCTTTCAAAGAGACGTCCACTAAATGAACTGTTGGTTACCATGGCTGTATTCATCTGTTCTGAGTCGACCCTCTCGAGCCTTGTAGTGCAAAACGCCAAAGATAAAAGCTTGCCAATGTTTCTTTTGAAAAAAAAAAGCATTCAGCTAAAGCCTCTGGCAGGTGGCTATAAAAATTGGTTGTTTATAATGTAAGGTGTTGAATTGATCTAAAAATGACTGTGAGCTTAATGTTTATAGGGTTTAAAAAAAGTGGTTTTCATGATGGCGTGGATGTAATTCTGGGTTCCATGTCAAATGCAGTTTGTGGTAATAATCTGCAGTTGTCTTAAGTAATCCTGTAAGCCCAAAGATCAACATGTAGACACCATTCCCCACACATTTCTTATGGTACAACTTTTTTGGAAGACTTTGTTAAAAAATCAACACATTTTCCTCAAGCGATCATGTACTTTATTCTCATAACTTATGTGTTTGATCAAATAGTGATCATGTAAAGAGAAATAATTTCTCTTTACATGCAATTCCAGAAAAAATCCGTACCCAACCCATGGAAGGTCAATGGAAATTACTGGGGGGAGGGGGGTCTTAAAAGTCAAAATTTTTGAAGCAAAGTATGAAGCTAAACTGGAATTTCCTAGGGGGAGGGGGAGGTCCTAAACAAAAACATCTTCCATGAGGGGAGTATGGATATTTTCTGGAGCTGCACATTAGATGCTGGTCACTGTTGGGATAAAAGGGTTAAAAAGCAGCTGTTCTGCCATTGGATCACTATTTTGGTGATCATTTGCTATATTCTCATAACTTGTATGTGTGATCAAGTAAGGAAAATGTAAAGAGTATTTAGATTCTGATAACAGTTGGGGCTTAAAGGATAAAAAGTCAGCTGTCCTGACATTAAATGACATCTTGTTCAAAATGAAATTTTTTTTTCCTAAAAAGTGTCTAGCCAGGCTAATGAACTAAAAATCAATTTTTAATGTCAGATATTCATCATTATATAAAGGAAGCTTAACACTGTACACAGGACGAATTGGACACTTGGAAAAAGTTGGCGAGTAAGTATGACATTTCAATAATTTTCCTTTGCATAGTCAAAATAATCCTAAATTTTAAGATAGCAAGTGATTTTAAAGTGTTAGTCTGTGTCGTAAAAAATATTCAATCTCTAAAGCAAAAAAAAATGGGCTGATGAAATTGTGCCTTCTCTTAAACAATAACCAGCCAGAGAGGAACCTCAGAAGGCTAATCAATGGTTCACTGTCGTGTGGCTCATTATCTGCTTTGTCTTGCTTAAGGACGATGCCTACTTTTGTTGCTGCGCATACATGTCTTTCTGCGCATCTTGAGATACTAGGGTTTCTTATGGGTGGTGTCTACTAATACGGGGATATCTTGGTGCAGTTTTAAACTATGCAGAGAGAGCAGAACTTAGCAAGTGCTCTTGGTATCCAAAAAGAAGATTGGGAGTAACCATGCATTTTTCAGAGATAATGAAGCTTCAATTTGGAGAAAAATGCCACACATTGCTTTGTATTTTACAGCTTTTTAGAATTATTGTTGCTTTATTATCTCTAGCAAATGTGTGGTTACCCCCAATTTCCTTTTTGGATTTCAGTAGCCCTTGCTGAGATCTGCTTTTCCCGCATAGTCATAAACTGTGCAAAAATACTTCGGCATTAGAAGGCACCATCCTTAATGGAAGGGCTCGGGGCAAGAACATCCTCCTGGTTTTTCATCGATTTTCGATGTGCTCAAAAGTAACGGAAATTTGGCATGTGAACTTCATTCCAGTTAAGAAACATTGCTCTGTATTTTTTTTTCGCCGATTTCCTCTTCGTTTTCGAAGTATCTCCCGTCGGCAACTTGTGTTTATGGAGAAAAGCAATTATTGCTTTGTTTAAATTGTACTCTGATCTACTTTCAACCAGAGGAATGTTTACAACCTTCCTAAAAGTTACTTTCAAATTTTGAAGTGAGCTGAAAACTGTGAGCTGCAAATGTATGATCGACCCACATAGCTAGCTGTTTAGAGAAGCATGCCTGCCCAGCACATATCCCCCATTAAAACTTGGGAGGAATTCTGCACTAGAGATAGTTCTTAGCAGAAGTTGAACCTATGACCCACATTGCATGGCTTAATATTTTATCTAAGGTTGTGAGCCATGAAACAATTTTTTTTTGGTGGGTGGGGGGTGGATGTGGAATTGATCATAATTATCATTGCTCAATAAAAGCTCAAGATTGGCCAAAATGTGAAAACAAGGCAGGGGATCAGAAAAAAAACTGGTGTACCTTTTGTGAGCTGGTCTGTTGATTGTCATTGCACTGTATTACTATGGTCACCAACAGTGTGAGTGTTTTAACTCAATTGAAGGGCTCGGATCATGTTTTGTTGTTTTAGCTCAGATTGATCACTGGAGTTTTAAGTGTGGGCTTGAATTCCTTCAGGAAACGTACTTTCTCAAATGTGTTATGTACACATTTAAATCATTAAGTTGTGTGTGAGAAGTTCTTGAAAATACCTAACCCTAACCCTAACCCTAACCCTGTGCATGAACAGAGTTCCCCTTACTTCTGAGGGGCCCCCTGGGTCCAGACTTTGGGTGTTCCTTTAAGGCACATTATTATATTAATACATGTATCTCCCAGTTAGTATGGTGGTGTGATTGGTCAATTTTGGTGGCCGTAATTCACAGTATGGCCTGCTAAATTTGAAAGTTTCCTTTCCCACACACCCCATTAACCTCACGATCAGAGGTGTAATAAATATCTTACTAACCTCGTTTTCTTGGTCCATATTTCACTGTATGGCCTGCTAAATTGAAATTTTTACTTTCCCGTACACCCAGTTAACCTCAAAGATATAATAAATATCTTTAGTTACTAACCTTGTTTTCTCGGTCCATACTGTAAGTTACAGAACCTTGTTTTTTCCCCTTTTTTATGACCCGTGCGCTTCAAGGTTGGGCCATAAATCAACAGAAAAAACTTGGTCAGTAACTTACAGTCAGACCTCAAACTGGGTTAGTAAGACATCAAGACAGGTATATGTCCCGATTAATTACGTCTTATAATTTTTAGTGATCATTCCTCAACTCTAAAACTTACCTTGTCATCATGATACCACATCAAAAGCAATCACTGCATTTTGGGTGGTTGCCCAAGACTGGTGTGAGTGAAGAAATAATTATTGTTATACTTCCAAGAATAAATGAGTGTGGTACAATATTTGAACTTTGGTAGTTTATTTTTTGTCTTTAAAATTATACTGATTGACTAGTTAAATATTAAATAAATTCTTTAAATGTTTTTTCTGGTATTTTAACAGCTTCTGCATGGTGTTTTGCGAGTTGCCAAACATGAGTGACCCTAATGCAGAATTCCTTCAGCAGTATAAACAGGTAAAGTTCTTTTGAGAATTTGTAAACCTTTGATCTCCCATGACGGGAGCCTCCTCGCCCCACCCTTCAAGGATACTCATTCTAATGAATCTTTAAGGGGCTGAAATTCATGGTCTCATTCTGTGTAAAGGCTTTGGGTGTGGTTTGAATTCATGCTCACCCCAGCCTAAAGGGGATACGAAGTCTGTCATAAAGTCATATTTTCTGTCACACTGTTGTTATAGCTTCAGTAACCTAAATCTACTGTTACAGTCAACCCAGGTCACGCGTGAACAGTATTTCCAAGAATGAAATGAACATTCGAATTTCTCTTTGTAATGTCCGACGTGTGAATGGAATGTTGGACATTTCTCTGGAAATCGCTCCGAAAAAGACGCATTAACTGAAAAAAAAAAGATTCAAAATACTTGGCAAACAATTTTTATTCTTGAAATATTCAATTTTGCAATGTAAAGAAAAATTCATAGCTTTATACCGTCAATAAGCTAGGGAGATTTTTACGGGAACTCTGAAATCTCGTTGGCGATCTTCAAAACTGACATGTAAATTTCAAAACTCCGTTCAAATTGCAAAAATATCGTTCACGCGTGACCTGGGTTGACTGTAAAATGTCTGTTGCGTGCAAGAAACATCATAAATGTGAATTCATCTCAACCCTTTTGTCCTTGACTGTAGAGTGTTACCAATATAAAACCCTAAAAAGAGCCCCTGCCAACTGAAAATCATTCCTCCCAAGAACAATCCACCAGAAGATTTCTAACCACCCCCCCCCCCCCAAAAAAAAAAAGTCCCCAGATGCTTATTTCAAACCCAAAAAAGGTCTGTCACTGATCGATATACCTGAGTATCCCCTGGGGACCGTACAGGTACATGCTGTTTTACTTCACAGGGTGGTAGTCGGTGCTGAGCATTCAAACATAAGAAACTTACAATATACATTCAAAAAATAATAATGACAAGGTCAAAGATTCCAGCTGGCTGGTGACAGACCAGTCAGTGGCCAGGGGCCCCACTCACATATCTGACAGAGGTTCATATTTTATACCCCAAAAAATCCCAACTTCAGAATTTGTCTACACAAAAAAATCCCTACTTTTTTTAGCATACCCCAAAAAATCCCTCAGTGTTTTTGCATCAGCAGATTTTATTAGTTATCTTCTGGAAAGCTAAAACATGCCAACTTCAACTTTGGTGGAGTGCCGGTAATTACTTTTCAAATAGATTACAATCTCAGAAATATCTCGTAGTACCACACAAGCAGTAAATTGGGCTTATGTTATTGTTGATTTGAGCTGAAAAATAGAATACCCAAAAAAATCCCTGTGTTGTTTTCACGACCCAAAAAGATCCCAGTGTCTTTCATAGACCCAAAAAAAAATTCCTTTTGGTCAAAATGTCAGACCCAAAAAAATCCTTCAGACCCCCCCGTCACTAAAATATGTGAGTGGGGCCCCTGGGAGTCAGTGATGGCTGAGGAGTTAACTGTGGAGTATTGTCAACAAGTGCAGTTAGTCGTTTGTAGTCAGAGGCGCTTTGAACCTTGGATGCCTGGGTTTAAAATTTATGCGGCAACCTAACCACTTGGCTAAGCTCCAATCAATGGAAGGGGGAAAGAATGGTAAATCCAAGACTTTGCGAGACTCCGACACCCTTGTTTTAAAATCCAAGACTGAAACTTCATTGTTTCCATAATTTTCAAGCCTGAGACTGTACCTTAAAAAAAAATCTGAGCTTGAGACACTGAGATCTTCTGAGTGCTGAACAATTTTCAAGTCGATAGTACCAAAAAGAAGGTTGTGATTCTTCATGCATGTGCTCATTGTTTATCGCTACACACAGAAATAATTGTGTAAGAACCTTAATTCTTTTCTTTCTCAACAATTTGGAAGACTTCGAGACTCAAATTATTCAAGATTGGAGACTTCAAGATGGTTCAAATTCTAGCAAGCGCAAGATTCTGAGACACTAACTTTAAATTGCAAGAATTCAAGACAGGCTTGTCATTTTCGATAGACCCTTCTATACCCCTAATGGAAAAATCTGTTGTGCTGGCCACTACATTGTAGATCACTGTGTTTTTGCAAAAGTAGACTTCATGCATACATGTACAAGCTGTTTTGATTTTCAGAATCTTCAACAAGGTGAACAAGGAAGGAACTCACCCAATACAAACAACATAGCTGCATCATCGTCATCATCAATTATACCACGGAATCAAAATCATAACTCAGAACATTTGCCGTCAATGAACCCTCCAAACAATCACCATGGCCACAACTTGGCCTCTCATCGATTCCACCCTTACAACAGACAAGATGTGCCAGCCACGCAAGGAAGTTTAGCACCCAAGGTGGACTCATCACGTGACCCAAGGTTAAAGTTGCGGGGCAACAATGGCGCTGGTGGTAACAATGGAAATGGTGGTGGATTTCCTGTGAGTGTGACACATAGTAGCAATGGAACTCACAATGCTAATCCTGACACCAGTGTACGTAATGTAATAAACACTAGTCGTGATCCACGAACACGCAGATGATAATTTATAGCTAGCAATAGGATTGTGCAGTTCCAGAAAATATCCATACTCTCCCCATGGGAGGTTGTTTGTTTTTCACCCCCCATCCCCCCAGGAAACTCCAGGTTAGCTTAATACTTTGCTTCTAAAATTTTGGCTTTTAAGACCCCCCTCTCCCTAGGAATTTCCAATAACCTTCCTTGGGGTAGGCCTGTATGGATTATTGCTGGAACTGTACATTGTCTTTTGTACATACACAGTTGCAAAACAGTCTCTATTTTCTGTGTGAGTTTGTTTAGCATTGTAATGAAACCATATGAGATTGAGAGATCTGGGCCTGGCAGGGGTGTAGCTAACTGGGGGGGGGGGGGGGGTGCCAAAGGTTTCTGTAACCATTCTGCTCTCCCCTCCCCCCTTGGTCCCCCCTTGGTTTGTGTTATGATTCCATTAAATTTGAAGGTTAACTGATAGTGCCTTAAACATCCATGAACCATTGCACCATTTTTTGTTTTCTGAAATACTGAAACAATGGCTAATATGAGGAAAAATAAGCATGCTGGAATTTAACTAAATAAAAATCATTATTTCAGTATCGGATGCTGTGAGATGTGGATGCTGTGAGATCTGAGCCTCCGGCAAAGTTTCAGGAGTAGATCCTTTTAGAGACTCAAACCTCACAGGACTCATTAAAGAGCCTGTTTGAGAAATCCTACCTATGCCCTTGCCTAGTTGTTCAAAACAATTTCAAGCTAATCAAGAAATGGTGTTACTTTTGAATTCAGTGCAGAGTAATAAGCCACTTTCGAGTTGCTGTCAAGTTCGTCATGAAAGAGGCTTAGTGCAAAGTTTTTCATAATTATGAAAAATAGTTTTGTTTGCATAAAGTATGAAACTAATTTTCATAATAAAACTTTTCACTTAGCCTCGCTTTCATAATGAGGTTCAAAGCACGGAAAGATATTTTTTTTTACCAAATTTAACTCAGCTAACTGTAATTTAAAATGTATTGGTATTGAAAATGTATTTCTAAACATGAAAAACAGACATCTCAGGTAACGGTAATCTCGGATTAATGTTAGAAATTTTTGAACAATGGTATGGTTCTGGAGTGAGAGCGATTACAGAGAGTGAGACTGGGAAAAGGCAAGAAGTGTCTTCTATTTTCTTGCACTTTCTACTATGAGCCTTGGAGCACAAAATATTAATGTGACTGTTTTGCAGTCTGTCTTCTCCGCAGCAGGTCAAAGGAACTTAAGGGAGTAGAAAATCAGCTCCTCATAAATACTGTGACCCAAACAGTCTTTGCCTTGGGCTTTGCCTTTTTCTTGTGTCCGTAAGTCACTGCCCAGCAGTTTTCGTCCTCCCTTATCTCTCTTGAGTCTGCAAGGAGGTTAAACTCTAGTATTAGGTTAGTTGCACTTTCCACTGTAAGTGAAAAAGCTATTGAGATACTTTTGTATTTTGTACAGTATGTATGGAAATCTTTAGTAATGAATTAAAAGCCTTTTTTATAAACCTGCGATGACTGCGCACAGACAAACTAACTTGCTAGCCTCATACTATAGTGTTTGAGTAAGGTAATGTTTAGGATGCGTCAAGGGAGCCGTGATACCAGGGAAGCCACAAGCCCAGAAGTGCTGGAATAGCGACAAGTCACCAGTCCCTGTCATTGCCTGAATCATCTTTTAAAGGAAGATTGGAAACGAGTCCAATTTGTTTGTTATGATAACTGCCAAAATTCCTGTGCACTGATTGGCTCGTAGCTATTGTCTAAAAGAGTAGTAACCGATAATAAAATGATGTCAGATGTAGCGCGCGCGCCTTCTCAAAAAAAGCCAATTCCGCTCGTACTTTTCCCATGTTATTCGGTAAAAAAACCAAATCGACAACAGTTTTCTATGATCTATAAATCTCTTATAGACCACAATTTGACGTCATAAAATGTTCACAACTGCGGGTCGTGGTTCCACTTGAGTTTTAAACATTTTATGACGTCAATTTATGGTCTATAAGAGTATAGACCATAAAAAACTGCCGTCGATTTGTTAATTAATTCCTACACAACACCATCACCTGTCACTCTATAAACTGAAAACGTGATCAGATTTTACTCAGAATATTATTACAGTCGAGAAGGCGACTCGGATATCACTTCCACATCAGGGTCTACTGCACCAATGGCACAGGCCCAACTAAAGCAGTGTGCCTTCCCTCCCCCCCCCCCCTCCCGTCACACACTCACACACACCACCCTTAGCCTTTCTTTCTTTGATTCTCAGCTTTGTGGTCATATTACGGCACTGTCTGTGTTTGGAAATTAAAGCTTAAGTGCTGCCAAGAAGGCTGTAGCGTATTGACCCTGTACGTGTTTCATGAAGCAACAAGGAGTGGTGCTACCCTCCCCCCCCCCCCACACACGCACACCCCTAGACCCCTGTATGAGATGCTAGTCGTTGTTTTGCAGAGGACAGCAAGGAATGCACCAAAATAGACCATTTCCGAGTTGCTTTGAACCTGATTATGAAAGCGAGGCTAAGTGTAAAGTTTTTGTTATGAAAATCATAATCAGTTACTGTTCTGATGCCATTTTTACGTACTCCCGTTCGCTCAGTAGATAACTAGAGAACTTCAGCAGCGACGACCACAAAGCCAACGTGAAATGTCACTTGAAAATAAAACTATTTCATTTGTACTACTTCGCCATATTTCAACTCGTTCAACTTCTACAGAAACGGGAACTAGCCAGGGACTAAATTGGTAGGAGTGGCGTTCGAGTAAAGAAAGAGAATGAAAATTCGGGTTTACCTCGGTGTAAAAAACCTGTGAAGTTTTTCTTTGTTTTAGTACTATTATGTTCGTTCTATCAATTGTTTTGACATTTTTGTTTTCTTTGTTCTACGTCACTCTTGAACGTAACAGGTTTTTACACCGAGGATGAGCCGAAAGTGTTCACGTTCTCTACAAAACCTTGAATTTGGTCATTTCACGTTGTTGTTTTGCAGAGGACGGCAAAGGAATGCACCAAAATTTAAAACGCTTTTGCAAACGGATTGTTTTTGTGGCGTTGTCGTTGTTGGTGCTTAAGTTCCCTTTTACTGCTTAGAAATTATCCCTTTTACAGGTATATTTACGATACGCTTGATGAGATATTCATGCATGAATATCGCAACAAAAGAAATTAATGAACGACATATCATGTGAAGAAAGTATGAATAATTTGTCCGAAGAAGAATAAACTACATTCGGTTATTAGCCGTTTTTCCAAAATACGTAGAAGGAACTTGGTTTCAATCCACTTCCATCCTAGCCATCCGCGGCCAAAGATGAACGATACTTGCTTTCTGTGCTCTAGTAGGGTTATATTTAACAGAATTGGAGAATTATTTTAACGTTTACATCCATACAAATATGTATTTTTGGCTATTCGAAGTGACAATAAAAATAGGTGACACTGCCTCTTTAATTTCGACACTTGCACAGCCGAACATTAGCGCGCACACAGACTTTATGACATGTTTTATGAGGTGTGAAAAGCACTCTCGAAAATTCATTTTCCATTGAAATATTTACACACAATAGGATCTTGGTGAACGATTTGTAGAACTTGAAACAGGCCTTTAATCTTGAGATTTTAACACGTAAATATTGAAACAATAAAATAGCTAGACCTTTTCAATTTTTGCCACAACGAGAGCTTCAGTCTCTTTTTGGTTTCATTCCTCATTTCTACAACAGAAGCTGGTTGATGTGAAGAAAACATTGAAAGAAAAATAAGACACGGAGTTTAAAAAATATATACATTTATTATTCAAATCTAGCCTTGGAGGTGAAATACAATTATTTACAAGATTATATTGGGGACTGTTCATTTTTTATAAGGGAGGGTATTGTGGAATTTCATTCATTCAATCTTAATTTTTTACTGGTCTCTCCACCCCTTCCCACTCGGAATTGTTTTTGTTACCAAGAAAGAGCAACGGAGAAAAATTTTTCCCATTACTCGCAACCTCATTAAAACCGAATGGTCCCTTAAATAGTGTTCAATTGCGCATATCACCAACTCTGAGCCATTTTTAATCCTAATAACATTGTGATTGTTCAGACAAGTTGACAAAGACGGGTATAGGGGTCCGGTTTCATTCGTATAAACAGGAGTCATTATCCGGAGCGAACAACTATCATACCATTGACCGACGACGTTTTCACAGTCATATCTATTTTAAGGATCGAATTTCCTGCGAATTAAGACTTCCGTAGGAGTTTCGCTATAAACAGCGAGCAAAATGTAGAGAAGAGAATAGGTGATTTAAGAAGGAGAAAGAACGATTGCCTGCTGGACACATGCAGACTGGAATCTACATTTTGACAGGAAAAGTAACCTAAAACCAGTCTAAAAATAAACCAATCTTTGAAAACGCTGTGAGATAAGCTTAGTATGTGAGTTACATGCTCCGGATTAGACTTCCTGGTATAAATTACAAAAAAAATATCGACTAAGAGTGGTTTTCAATTGAGTGTCCGGCGTATAACCAAAACAAAAGTAATTTCTTTGGCCAATCACAACAGACGGAAACAGCGCTATGAACCAATCAGAATTCAAAGCAAAACACGTAACCGGCGACAAACGCGGGAAAACCGCATGGAAACGAGTCATGATTGGTTTTGGTTTTGCTTCTCATTGGTTAAGAAAGTGGCGCGAGTTTTGTCAACCAATCACAGAGCGCAGTAACGCAAACGCAAAACAAACGCGACATACTTTCGACACTTAATTGAGAACCACTCTATAAATGTACAGTGTACGGCAGATTGGCTGGGCACTTCTTGACCGACACATTATTCTGAAAAAGCTTAACAAATATACAATCTTTAGCAAATACTCACAATTGAGTTCAATTTTCATTTTCAATGTGTCTCAGAAGAAAAAAACAAATATCTGTTTTGCCCTTACAGCGGGAAAGACAAGATTGTTTACTTCTCTGTAAATTGAATTTCTACAATTTTCACTTAACGTGATCTTTACTATTTCATATTTGCATTTTTGGGAAATCCAGTTTATTGCCTATCTAAGTCTATAATTATATAACTGCATGCCTGTCCAAACCTAGTTTCTTCAAAACCTGACAAAAACAGTCAAGGTACTTTATACCTTAGCTTTATTACTTTAATACATTATTATCTAGCCTCTGTGAACTAACTCACGAGAAGTTAGTTTAGTCTAAATATAGCGAAAAAGCATGAACACTGGCGAGATTCACTCGCTCTGCGCGCCTCACCCATAGCTTTGCTTTCACCAATCTCTTCTTAAGAGAAAAAAACAGCGCTTCCTTATATTTTAAAGAAGTCGGCCATTTGCCGAAAATTGGAGCCCACTGCATATCACAAGAAAGTAAAGTTTAACCATCCAGCCACCATACAATTAATTCTCCGAAATCACGTGACAAGCCCTTAATTTTTGATGATATGGTGACGTGACTAGCTTACTACAGCAATAACAATAAGCTTTCCGTCTTGAAGGCAAACAAAGATGTGGGTGCTATCTCTCGCCAGCGAGATAGAGCGAATTGGGACCAAGAGGTTCATCTTTTGTACCACTTGAAAACTGAAATCGGGAAGAAGGAATGTTAGCACAATCAATAAGCTAAATCCAAACTACAAACCTCACTACTTTTCATTCGTAAATGCAAACTAGTTAGCATAAGAACAGCATGATCTACATATTTGTATCAAAACAAGATCACCCCAGCCTCGCTTCCAACCCGAGGACGGGTCACTAAGCACCCAACTGTCAAATGGGCCATTCTCGTCTATTTACTAATTATTTTGAAGAAACGTAAACCCAAATCTGACGTTTGCCGTTTGTTGTAAACGGGACCCTAAATCTTTCTATTGTTTCGTACAAACGAGAATATATATAAACCTAAAACGTGTTGAATGTAGAATTGATCAAGGAAAACTTGCACGTTTGCAACAAGCCTAAAAAGTGAAAAGTTATATCACCTGTGCAACGCTCGGATTGCTAGTCTTCCATCAGCATCTCCAGTAACAACAAATTCACCACAAATGAACATGCCTGTGATGTCTTCTTTCAATTTAGCGTCTTTCGACAGAAGTTTTCCATTGATTGAATATCTGCACAGAACTCTGTTCGTCTCCTGTCCACAGAATACCACGATATTGCCATATTCGGACAAAGCTAGGCTGGTCACGTGACATGGCTTCAGCTGTTGACAGGGTTCAATGCCCATGGGTCTTAGCGTGACTACATACTCGCCTTTTCTGGCGGTGTAGATGATACAAGTGCCATCCTGGTAGAGAACAGGAAAAATGAGAATGATGTATTATTCAGTGAATGACAGACATATCGGAAAAAGGAAATCCGAGTGCTCCTATCAGGAGTCGAACCTAAGACCTTCCGATTACTAGTTCGGATGGTCTACCACATGAGCTACAGGACACTCGTGGGAGCTAAGGCCATTAAACTAATACTCCATTCAACGCTGTCACTGCGAAAATAAAGTGGAAAAAGTATAAAAAAAATGTCGTAGAATAAAGTTTTTGGATTTCCGAAAAACAAGCAGCGGTACAAAGGGAAATACTTAAAGGACCCTAGTCAGCCTCCGCCATTTTCGATGCCATCGAAATTATTGATATTGCATGGTAAAGCGAAATCTTATTGCTTAACTGTAAGTTGTGTTCCTGAAAGTATGTTTCATTATCTTTAGTAGTTTCACAGCGATTTCGTTCATTTCGACATGCTCCGAATAAAATATAATAGCCAAACTCTCGCATATAGAAAAAAACAAAGGTGTGGCTGACTAGGGCCCTTTAAACAGGAATTTCCGGTATAAACAGGGCCTGGGCTGACTTCTCAATCAACCATCAGAGCGTAAACAACTGACAAACAGCAACTGCAACATGCGTCGTTTTCTACGACTATTGTAGTTAAAACTGGCTTAGTTTTCGGAACAAACCCTGTAAAGCGAATTACAAACCCATGTCTTATATTGCTGGGGTGATATTGAGAAATTGAGGCATATCTTTTCAGAGGACTCTTGAGTCAACGCAACGGCTTGCCCTTTTATAGCGTAACTTCTTGTTTAAGGATGAAGTCTCACCGACCTTGGAATCCATTACATCGGGAGATTATCCCAGCTTCTTCTCCCCCCCCCCCCCGGGATGAAATACTACTGCATCGCAGGTTACCTTCCCCCCACTTAGTCAAGTTTCTCTGAGAGTGAAAGCAGTTTTAGGAGTTCATTCACAGACTCAGCAGTTAGAACTACCTTAAACAGGATAACAAACAGAACCACAGGAAAGGGCTCTCATTTGAATGGTCACACTTCAGGATATTTTTTTTGTATACATGTAATCCAAAGATAGAACCTTGCTCAGATTCATTGAAATGGTCAAACTGTGTTATTTCATTAATACTGATTTTTTTTTTTCAGGCTTCCTTTTTGCAACCGCTCAAGTTCCTTACATTAACTGCGATGGCCTTTCATGCTGTTAAAAGGTATGCAAATAAATGTTTCACAGATGTTTCACGATCTTTCGAACTCTCTCCAACCATAAACATTAAAACTCACCTGAGAACCGCTGACCGCCATATCGAGCTCCCAACTCATGACAACGCACGTGATTGGCTTGTCATGACCATATAAGGTCTGCAGTGGCGCACGTATCAGCTCCTGGGCCACGCCTCCTTGATGAGTAATTCCCCACAAGCGGGATGTACTGTCACGTGATCCAGTCATCAGGTGATGTCCATCATCATCCAATGACAGGCAAGTAATCACGTCTATGAATAAAACAAAATTAATATTACAGAAGGTAATTTTCATGCGTCTTGCAGGGAAAGTAGGCTTGTCTTCTTCTTTCGTAGCGTTCTAAGATACGCTGCAGTGTGTAACATGTATTCTGCATTCCTCTTGCAATGTTGACGTCATCATTGAGTTGCAAATTGCGGAAAAAATTGCCTCGTGTAAAAGCACATCAAGCAACTATTTTCAGCTTCAAATCAAATATCTTATTATCCACTCCACCTTGGGGCTTTTTCCGAATAATTTAAAACACTGTGTGGGGGACTTTGCCAGACTGCTTGTGGCGCAGTTCACAATTAATAAAGTTGAGTTATGAATGCCCCCTAATGTGAATGTGAATGTGAATTTAAGATAGACACTACGGGTGGTCACTGCACAGATTTGTTATGCCTCCAGTGGTTCTTTTACGTCCCACAGAGTCAGATTATGTGAAAACACTGTGAAAGGGGCCTACGGTTTATCGTCCTTATCCGACAACACTGGAAAGTCTAACCATTTGCAGATGTCAGAGATTCCACCTCCGCGTGTTTTTTCTTCAAGTTCCATGCAGCTTGCCAGGAGCATAGAACTTCAATGGAAAAAAGTCTCTGACGGGAGCCGAACTCATGACGTCTGTTTAGTGTTGAATAGTTGTATAGTAGAGAATTTCAATGTACGAAAAAGTCAAATTTTAATCATGGGGAAAGAAACAGCTCCACAGAGATTACATTTGATAATTCAGACTTAAACAAGAGTATGTACTAAAGTGTTACAAGTTCACCTTCCTAAGGGAAGAGGTCAAAACTCCTATACTCAAACAGGACCCACTAAACCACAAAATAGATGGTAGTCTCTGCCTGCACCCATTCGTCAAACTCAAAAGAAAAGATGGTGTCTTTATTGCATAGCCCCTCCCCCCTAAAAATGACAATGAGATTCAAACGTCACTTTTCTTGTTTATCTATCGATATCTAGCAATGCTGACTCCTGCTAGCTGAATATTTCTGTATCAACTCAAATTTTAAAGCCAATAAAATGTATTCAATAACCCCCACCCCCCCTACCCAAGACAAGTGGGTCCTGTTCGAGCAAACTTGTTATGAACAGTTCCCTAAGTAAATTTGTGTACTTTTACAGACAGATTTGCACGCTACGATTTTCTGGCCGATTTGTCGGCCTGAGGGTCTCGGAGCTCGAATCGTACGCCGCAGTTTGACACCCAATCTGTGAACGATTTGTTAGTGTGAAAGTCGGCTGGACTCCAAAAATCTGTCGAGGCCGACTTGCACTGCAACGCAACGTCTGAATTTCATTTTCAGAATCCGATGTCAAAATACACGTGACTTTCGCACTCCAACAAATCGTACAGCGTGTAAATCACACTTTGAAGTAGGGCATATTCTTGTTAAATCGGGCCAATAATCTCAAAGAAACCACCATGCCTTAAGGAGAAAAAAAGCCACCTTCAAGAACACATACCCGTGTGTGCCACAATCCTGCTGACCTGTCTCCCTTTTGTAGTGAAAACTCTGAAGCTGTTGTCCCAGTGGCCAGCGGTTATAATCAGCTTGGCATCATGGGTAATGGTAAACAAGCGCGATGAAATGTGCAAGTCAGGGATAAACGGGCCCGCGATACAACGACGTAATCTGAAGCGAAAGAAAAAGAGTGTTGTTTAGTTCATATGGGCCCAGTTGTTCAAAACCCGGATTAAACTAACCTTAAGTTATACCCTGTTAACACTAATGCGTTTTCGTTCGAAAACACATACTTTTTGATGCGTATTCGCCTATCATCCACACACCGGAAAACGGAGACTTTCGAAAACGGTTTCCAAAGTAGAGACTTCTGACTCTCTCGTCAAACGTCTCCTTTTTAAACGGTAAAAGTTACTTTCAGGATACTATCAACTTACTTGCTCGAAGACAGAGATGGGTCGAGTTCAAAGGTAAAGGGTTTCGCCCTGGTCTTGGAATAAGGCAACCAGTCTTGTAATCCCAGAATTCCGCTCTGGCTGATAGTGATCATGTGCTCGGGCATGCCTGAATGAATGAGTGTTCTGGTGTACACCTTGGATACTCCGGCAAACACCAGAGGATCGCTCGCGTCAGACACCTGTGAGCAATACACGAGAGGTTAGTTAAGATTAGGGCTAATTAAGGGCTAGAGCTCGACACAGCAGGTTTTGAATTTCTTTACAATGGCCAATTCACTCAACACAGGTCACGCAAAGACGTTTTGCCGCCTTCTTCTGTCACGCGTCCTGTACCACAAGTTCGCTATTTAGAATTGAACTCAAAGATAGTGACAGCCTCTTATCGACAACGATAAAATGACAGAAACACCTTATTGTTGAGGGATGAAACGATTCAGCTTCACCTCGATACGATATGTGTTACGATATACTGGTCACGATACGGTTATTTTCGATCGATACAAGCGCCAACACAAGCTTCGCTTCTGTTTGCTTGGCTGAAGAATTCAATGGTCCGGAAAGCGAAATGTTGTGCTTTCATTTCAAGCGGATCGCCAAGTTTGTAGTGTTTCCCGATTTGGCACACATCTTTAAAGCAAAGTTTGCAAGTGGCAGTATTTCTATCTCTGAAACCAAAATGACGACCAAGAATCTAATAAGGAAGTATTTTTGTCTGGTTTATGACTATGCAGGGAAAGCAGATCTTAGCAAGGGCTATTGGAAACCAAAAAGAGAATTGGGGGCAACCACGCATTTTTTAGAGATAATGAAGCAACAATTATTCTAAAAAGCAGTAAACTACAAAGCAATGTACGGCTTTTCTTTAATTGAAGCTTTATTATCTCCGAAAATACATGATTACTCCCAAGTTTCTTTTTGGATACCAAGAGAACTTGCTAATTTCTGCTTTCTCCGCATAGTTTTAAACCACGCAAATATCTCGAGATGCGCAGAATGTATGCGCAGTAACAAAAAGTAGGCACCGTCCTTAAAACAAGAACGTTGATTGGATACTGGAAACTCTTATGGCCAATCGGGTAAGTACCGCATCGAGTCGAAAATCGAAACGAAATGTTTGTATCGCAATTCAGCCGCATCGGGATTAATCGTTTCTCTCCTGCTATTGTTTAAGGTTACCCGGGACCTTCAGAGGTGTCTCGCGTCTAAGTGATGTAGCGCGTCCGGTTTAAACTGTAGATACCTGAACCCTTATATCAAATTAAAGCTTATAGAGCTGGCTATCCAACTAAACCACGAATTTTGAAATAAAATGAATTGCCAAATTATTAGCGCTGTTTTCTCGAATAAATTTTTTTCATTTGGAGGAGCCACTTCAAAGAGCTAAAACTCAAAAGGAATTTGTTCGTTTGCCTTCAAGTTTGGACAGTAGCTAGTTTAACATATAAAAAACAAAAACGTGTCTGCGAATTTTTTCTTTCGAAATACTTTTTCTCTGAGAGTGATTTTTGTACGATTACTCCACATTTTTTTCATCCTATTTCGAAAATGCTCTATAACTTTTCACTGCGATTGAATATGGCAAAACGCAGACACGTTTTTTTAGCGCTTTGGGTCAGGAAACTGAGGAGCAAATTAAATTAGCAAAAAACAAAATTCACTTTGACTTATAGCTTTAAAAAGGTGATTCGGACGCTCGCAATTAGAGGTCGTGAAAAATTCGACAATTTATGTTATTTCAAAATTCTTGGTATGGTTTGATAGTCAGCTCTATAAGCTTTAATTTGATGTAGGGGTTTAGGTATCTACAGTATAAACTGGACGCGCTACATCGCTTAAACGCGAGACACCTCTGAAGGTCCCGGGTAAACTTAAGTAGTCGATAATGATCAGATTGAAATATTTCGATTCGAGTATTTGCAATAAACAATGGTGAAGACTACAAACATGGTTAGAGAAGAATTTTGATGCATGCCATACTCAATACTAGAAGAACAGAAGTAAGGCTTCCCATATCCAGAAAACCAATGAGGAGTATTGTTCGTTTAGGCGCATAACAGTAACAAGCATCAAATTTCTCCTTGTAACATCAATGCATATTCAATCCCAGAGGTCATGAGAATTAAGGTTAAGATCACCCAAGGTGAATTTTCTTGATATTTCAATAGCTTCTCCCCAGTACTTTTATAAGGAAAGTATGGGGGCAAGATAGGAGAATTTGTTCTTTGATATTAGGGGTTCAAGGGTTATTTATGGTTTCAGTAGACGGTTTTACCAAAGCAGTGCTAACTTTCAACTTACAATTACGAAATAAGGCTTCAACTTATCCAAATTCTCAAACACATTTTCCAGCGTTTTGCTGGTGCCCGCGCTCTTTGTTGCTTTAAACCTTGCGGCCTCCTCTGAAGACATGCGTTGTGGATGAGGCTGTGTGAGGAGCTGGGAAGGAGTCTGGCCAAAGTTGTTGATCATTCCTTCAGTTGCTTCTCGTTCGGCTGGGTCTGTGATAGCATCGAGATCCACAGCACCTACGACAGAGAAGACGACGATTATTCCTTCGCTTATTCTTCCGCTTGTGCGTTCGTTTGCGTTTCTTGCTGTTCAGTTGCCCATCCGTTCTCCCGGTTCTCCATGCTATTCATCAACATAAACATCTTATAAACTAAACTAGTAATAATCAAAGATTAGGAAGTGCGTTCGATAATCTCGATCCCAGGCTCTCTCTCCTTTGCCAAGTTGGTGATGATGTCATCCGCCCCTGCAAAATCTGCGGGGTATGCCAGATACACGTCCCAAGATCCATTCCGGCATTCGTTGATTGTCCCATACAATCTCGGGAGTGCGTTCTTTCCACGTCGAACACAATTGATTAAAAGCTGTATTAAAACACTACGAAGAGGTTTCTTTATGTTTTAATACTTATGGCTGCAATGCTATTCATGGGCATAAACATGTTATAAAAACAATTCAATTAAATTAATTAAAGCTGTATTAAAACATTACGAAGAAGTTTCTTCATGCCCATAATATTCGCTTGAGATTTAAAATACTATTTTACAAGGATTAAAAGTTAAAAAGTTAAGAAACCAAACATTTTCGACCAAGTTAGATAAAGATCACTTACTTAGTCAAAAACCTTTGGTTTCTTAATTTTTTTTTAACTTTTTAGCCTTGTAAAATAGTCTTTTAAGTGTCTTCATGTTTTAATACTTATGGCTGCAATGCGTTAGAGCAAGACTTCTTCTTTGTCTTCTAATCTTTCACGGCTCCTCACCTTCATAAGTGCAATAGTAGAATACATTCAAGGCCTCAGCAGCAGCGGGCCCCTTCTGTTTGTAACCGAATATCAAGTCAATCCACTCGTGCAGATGTACTGACACGTGATCAGACTCTAACGCCTGTCTGTGCTTGTACACGAAATCTTCAGGCGAGGAAGCCCAGCACGGGAGAATGACGTCATCAACAGCCTGCCCACGTTGGAGGTGACCGAGATCAAACCTACCAAGAGAATACAGTAATGTGAAGTCCAAACAAAATATTTGTAATAGTTGCAGCTGCATGTCCATCTGTAACATAGGGTTTGTTTTCCAGTTCATTTGTAAACACCCCACATAGAAACCACTACATATATATAGTTGTCTGTGATCAAAAATTTAACACAAAGTTACGTTATGTTCTGTTACGTTACTTTATGTTATGTTACGTTATGTTATGTTATGTTATGTTATGTTATGTTATGCTATGTTATGTTATGTTATGTTATGTTAAGTTATGCTGTTCTGTTCTGTTACGTTAAGTTACGTTACGTTATAACGGCGGTAACGGTACCACACGGAGGACGTGGGATGCACAAACTCGGGAAAGAAAATCTCCACGCCTCCGCCGGTAGTTTCCGCTCCCGAACGTTTAGGCCCGTTGCATTTGTGCATCCATAGCCCCACTTCAGGCAAATATCAATTGATGCATGTTAACTTTACAACAACAGTTGTCAAACTGAGTGTGCGAAGGAATAGAACGAATCTATGCTCTTAACCTTACCCTTCAACCTTAACATCACGTCTTTTGTGTTGGCAAATACGCATTTACCAAGTTTGACAAATTCACTTGACTTTTAAGCAATCAGAAGATTGTGCAAAATTAACGTGGAAAAGTAACGAAAGTTAATCGCACAAAATAGCTTTTGCTGACACCTGACATTGGCTCAAATACTTGCTCGAGTTTCTCTAACCAATTATTGACCATTTGATATTTCATCATCTAATTTGGAACGAAACCAACACCAGTATTAGTTTTGCTGTGTGGCGGAGGAGGAGGTGTAGGAAACAATAGAAATCCTCCTCCTCTTGTAAAATAATATGACACCATTCACTATTCTATTTTTGGATATGATGACATCGCTTCCGATTACGTCATCTCCACCCACCACTCGATGACGTCACTAGTCTTTTTTTAGATTATGATGTCATAGTTTTCGATGACGTCAGTCCCTCGGGATTATGACATCACTTCCACCGCATTATATTTATGAGATCAAGACAATAGGCTATGACGTCATCGGCGTTAATTTATTTCCCCTCAAGTTAAAAAAGAGGCCTAAAACATCTCTACCTTACCCTTCTTGTCTTTTAAAATAGAGAACATTTTTTAGACGTTTGTATGGAAACGGACAGGTTTTAAGGAACGACCATATTTCTTTGCTATTTAATTAAGAGACAGGACTCTGAAACCTGGCCGTTTTACTGAAATCATTGTGCTCTGTCCAGCAGTGAAAGTAGGTCTCGTTACTTGGCGTAAATAAAAATTATAAATTACCATGAGAAAGGTCTGTTAATAGAAGAAAGATCCAGTTATTTACGCAATTCAAGTTGCAAAAAAAAAAAAGCCTGACAAAAACATTCAGGCTTGAACAGGATTCGAACCCATGACCTCTGCGATGCCGGTGCAGTGCTCTACCAACTGAGCTATGAAGCATAAATTTGAACTGTTTAAGTTGCGTAAATAACTGCGAGGACCTTTCTTCTAGTTAATCTTTCACCCGTAGTTCAAATATATGTTTCATATATTCATATTTAATAACAAAGGTCTGTGCTAGGCTATTTTACCTGTTGGAGTTCACCAAGAATTCTGGGTAGTAGAAAAACTCGGGGGTCAATTCCTTGACGTCTCCAGTCTTTGAGTAAAGGGAATCCCACGTGGATGGGATGCTATGAAACTGTCTGTCTGCGCAGTCAAATCGCCCGCTCTGCAGTTTAATGTGAAGCGTTGTGAAAGGTTCCACGCGTAACATGTAGTGGAGGACACCGGCTGAACTGGAGTAATGAGAACCGTAATGAAATTTGGCGATCAGTCCGCTGGGATCCACGAAAGTATCGTATCTGCGGAGTGAAGAGTGTACACACTTTAGTCAAACTTTAGGATTTCACCCACAGACTCGAAAGTAAGAACCACCTTGTACAGCATAATAAACAGCACCACAGGAAAGTACTGCTCAGTAGCTTTCATTTGGATGGTCACACTTTTGAATTTCATCCACAGACTCAAAAATTAGAACCACCTTGTAAAGCATAATAAACAGCACTACAGGAAAGTACTGCTCAGTAACTTGCATTTGAATCGTCATATTGTAGAGTTTCATTTGTTCTTCAGGCTCTTTGGCCAGCAGTTGGTTGCCAGGACGACCTTCAAATGAAAGCTATTGCGCAGTACTTTCTTCTGGCAAGATCTGTTTCCTCAATTTTTGCCAAGTTGTAATTGAAAAGAAAAACTTCACATTTAAAGAATTAGATTAATAACCTGACGAATTAAAACGCTAAAATCAAAAGGGACGAAGTACCTCTCTCTTATAGCCTGTACCCTGTCCGGATTAAGCACCCCTATAGGCTTGGAAAGGTCCCTATAAACGGCAGGGTCATCCAGACGTAACTCCTCCGAGGTGTAGTCTACAAGCACCCAGGGGAACACTGGATACTGACTCAGATCATTGTAGGTCCTTCCAGAGATGGTGTTCAGCTGCATAAGGTACTCAAAATTGGAGATCTCTCTGTGTACCCACTTGTCTGTGAGCCCGGAGGTCCTAAGGAGGTTTGCAGGAGATCTGGCGCCGATGTAGTACAAATTACGCGGACGGAGGGACATGATTTTCTTGTACACTTTGTTGCGAATCTAAACGGGAAAGTGGCATTTTAAAACCTGACGGCGATGAAAGCGTTGCTTCGTAACTTTTCATTTTCACCTTATTAAATAATTAAGTTTAGCTTGTTCCAGGTGTACTGACAACAGAGACTTTGGGCCCATTTTTTTTGGGACATATTCTGTTTATTATGGAAAAGGAACACACTGAAAAATATCTATGTTGTATCTGTTTTGCCCGGTAACGAAAAATATCAAAATGGCCAAAGTAAAGAAGAAGAATGTATTTAATTTTTCGAGATATTCGCGTCATACGTCCTCATGTCTATCCCCTGTCAAGAGGTGGACAATTTGCCTTTGTAACACTATCACATGTACATTCTTGGGTAATTCAGGGGACATGATTGTCACAATCGGAGGCAACGGGTGTCCCGAAATAGACTTATCCCATTCGCCTTATTACGTAATTTATCACAGGAAAACCATCAACTTAGATTCTAAAATTCTTTGGCAATACAATTTTGGAAACTTGAAAACCGTTTTTGTGGCTACTAAGCCTCTGGAGTCACCTTTTGCTAATGAGTTCAAAATTTAGACCCCTTGTGGTCTGACCTCTCGTAAGCAACCAGCTAGGATTGACATTTTTTTTACTGTAGTACTCTACAAGAAAACACCAAATGCGTACCTCCTTATCGAAGTTCAAGAAGTAGTTTGTCTGATCGACCAGGAAGAACTCAAGAGCGCTTCTTCTAAGGTTGTGACGCCTCAAATGAACTTCTCTTAACTCGCTCAGAGGCCACTGAAAATCTCGGCCAGCGGTCTCATCCGCATAAAAGTAGACATGCGTAGTGGTGATCTCAAACTTCCCCGGCACTATATCCATGAGTGTAATCAGCTCGCAATCTTCTCCTAAAGTGAAAAAAAATATTTTCAAATTAGAATTGATATCAAGGACTTTCAATGATACGCTGAGTTCCTAGTCTTGTGCTTTGTGTGAACAATCTTCCTTTCCTTTTCAACCTTGTAAAAGAAAACGTAAACACGCAACGAGTCAAACGACGATGATCGGTAATGAGAAGCAAGTCAGTGCGCAAGTGCATCCCGCGAATTGTACTTCATGTTAACCTCAAGTACCTGTACCCTGGACTAAACTCAAGGCTTAAAGAACCCTGGCCAAAATCTTGCTAAGCCACAAAGCTCATAACAATTAGCCATTTAGACAAGCGTGAAAAATGGATGGTCATCTACAGAAAAAGCCACCTCGTGATCCAATCAAGCAAGTTTTAAGTGCGTTCGACTGACCGTATTACGGAGTATTAAAACATGCAATGATGACTAAGATTAAAATCAAAGATTATAGGAGTGCATTTTATTCCCCAAATTTGTACATTCAGTTATGGTGGACCTTTTCCTGTTCGCTTCAATTGGACTTATTTTACTTTGATTACTAACTAGCAGAACCCAAAGATTATAAGAGTGTATTCGACACCTCAAATGCGGCAAACTTAGGTATGGTGTCAGTTGTTGTTTACCTAAAACTGATTTTTCCGTTTCCGAAATCGCTCGCATTCTCTCTTTCGTTGGTGTTCCCACAGGACTTACGGTGTCCTCGACTTCAAGAATGTCCTCGTCTACATTTTGTACCACAGCTTCCTTCGCGACACGCACAGGCACAGAGGCCTCGCGCGCGTCAATCTCGTCCGTGATGTTGTCACGCGCGTGGCTGGCATCAGTGTGGGGCGTGAATGTATAGTTTCGAGTCAGCTTGAGGCGCATGCGATGAAAGTTCTCCGTGGACGAGAGTTTCCAGTGTGATTCGTTAGGTAACCTGTCAAACAGGAATGATAGAACCGGTTAATGCGGATACCTGTTTAATTAAAAACTTAGCCAAACGACGCTTCCTATAGGACACCTACTCAAAGCCAACAGGGAGCCCAGGGTCGCTTTTCATTTGGTCAGAATTTTCGGTTGGAAATTTTGGAAACTTTTTTTTTTTTACGATTTTGATTAGTTTTACATGACACAGAATTAACAATTGGTTCATGCGTCAGCATGCGTTCATCGAGATATGAAGCACGCGGGATGTTTGGAGAGCACAAAAGATGCGTACCTAGCTTCTTGAGTGCTTGGAGTTTAGGGCCTTGGAATCTCTTTTTCTACAGATCTCGGTCTGTCGCATAAGACCCTGCATAGCACCAGCTTTTGAAACCTAACTCTGTCCTTTCTCAACAACATAATTATCAACAACAGCATGAACAACAACAACAACAACAACGGCAACACACCTGCTTCTCCAAGGCGACCTTTCCGACATCAGCGTTCTTTTGAGTACTTTCCACTGGCGACTGATGTTATTTTTGTGATGTTCTTGCTGCACGGGCAAACTCTTTATGTGCTCTCGCTGCGAATCCTGAAGCTGTTTGAATGGCCGAGTGATTTGTTCGTCAAACTTTTCACGGCTTTCCTCGTGTGCTTTCTTTTTGTTGTTTATGCTCTCTGTGACGCCAGACAAGCAATCCATATAAAACCGACCGGAGGCCAACGACGACTTTGAGCTGAAAGAAAAAAAGAACAATTAATTTTGTTATATACCCAGACTGTCACTCAACAAAATGAGCACTGTGATTGGTTGATTCTTGGTCACGTGCCGCTGATCAAATACAAATGTATCCCGACCGGGATACAATTCCGCAGTTGTTGCCCTCTCAGTTGTTTGTTTTGCTGTAACTGTTGAAGGGAAAATCTAAATATATAAGAACTTAATGTATGGTCCCTCGGGAAACTGTAGTTAGTTTTGTTTTCCCTCGAGTCCTGATGTTTCCCGAGACGAACTGTTTCCCTCGGGACCATACATTAAGTGTAAAGTGTAAACTGCAATGTTTTATAAGCATTTTCACTTCTCAGGAAAATTTCGATCCATCTAAACGAACAAAATGGTGACGGGTACATTTACCCATAATTCTTAGCGTACGAATAATTAAAAACGGACAGAAAAGTTCTAAAACTTCAAACCTAGCATACACAACGTTGTTAATACAGAGGCGAAATTCGCAAAAAAGGGCTTTCTACGTGCATATTGGCTGTGTTAGGTTTGCAAGGTATTGCGGTAAAATGTACAGACGCCATTTTTTTCTGTACGGTGGACCGCCATGCGTACAAAATTAGGATTATTTTAAGAATAAAATTATAGATAACGTCAAGGTTTAAGGTTTAAGGTTAAGGTTTTTATTATTGTGCACTATTTCAATGGCTCACAACAAAAGGAAGTTACAATATATAAGAAAAGTAATATAAAGATAGCATTAAATTACATAAATGTGAAAAGTAAAATGTGCGCAGTGACCAAAGGAGCTTAGGCTTTCGAGTTGGTCACTACCACGTGCAACTAACTGGCGCATAACGTGCAACTAAACAGCAAAAAAAATTAAAGAATAATAACAGTGCAATAATAGAAACATACTACAATTTTTACATAAAAAACAATAGGAATGATAATTAATAGTGAGAGCAATACCTTTTAAATACCCAATATTCATTGGGCATTTAAAAGGTACAATTTGTCAACACGGCTAGCATCTTTTTCGAGAAAAAACAACAAAAGACATGAAGTGTAAACTTGCCTTTCGTATACAGTCGACCCATATGCCAATGTTTGCCAGACATAGGAAATTTTAGCAAATCAGATCGGACCGCTGCTATATGACAATTTTGACAAGTCAAGACAAGTCAATTTTGACAAGATGTTCAGAAAACGCTCGGAAATCTTCGGTTTCGTATTAGGATCGGTTCTTTTCCTCATTTTCATTCGCTGTGATTGGCGAGATGTAGCTACTTTTTGCTTGGTTTTGACACTCATTATACAGCAATTTCAATTAACATGCCTCACGCTGATGGCGAAAGGGTCGAAAGGTACTATGGGAGATGAGGGGAGGCGGCGTAGCCTAGTGGTTAGGGCACCGGACTTGTAATCCGGAGGCCCCGGGTTCAAGTCCCGCCCTGACCACTGACCACTGACCACTGCGCGCTCGTTCGATTTTGAAATCACGCGTATGATTTCAAACCAAATTGCACTCCACTCAGTTCAATTACCATTATTAATAAATTTGTCATATCAACTTGTGGTTTTGTCGCGTACAACATTTGTTGAAACGCCTGTACACAAACCCTCTAACAGTGAGGAATCCAACATTACTTACAATGCATTTTCGTACTGTTTCATCCCTGGATATATCTGTTGTGTCATCATGGCCTTAAATTCTTTAGTTTCCATTAACTCAAGAAAGTCCTCCTGAGCCTGCTGTTGCGCGCGGTCAGCGGCAGAAAACGTTGGCATGTAAATGGTTAGCGGCAAAGTGTCGTGATACTTGAGCAGCAGCAGACGGACGACGGGAACGATAAAGGTGTAATTACGGCTGTCCACTAAAAATACAAACAGAAGTGTTTTAGAGTAAAATGTACTTACGTAATGACTTGAATTTTGACACTTTTCACGAGGCGTTGCCGGGAGAACAGTAAGAAAACAAGGCCCTGAACTACTTCCATCCAATGTAAAGAAGATAAATGGAAGGGTACTTTGAGTCGTCTCACCCATCGTCTTGGTTTTGGTATAAACGAGGTTTTAAAGGGAAGGGTTCACATTTCAGCGCATGTGCATGAATCTAAATGCTTTTTTCTCTTTCTTATCAACTTTATGGCCTTAAAAATCCCACTCACATGTACTTCAGTAATCACATTCTATAATTAGTCCAAGCAAAATGACCGATGACAAAAAATGCTAGTGGATTGTACTCATATTGTCGATATCGAATTTAGTGTTGACCCGTAGGATTTAGTCCACGGTTGATGTGTTTACAGTTATTTGCACGCGAAATAACGCAATAATATGAAAAAAATTACCACCCGAGTTACCTATTCCCTTCCGAATGGTTTATAAACAACGAATTAAATTAAACAGGCTTGGGTCATAGCAAGCAAAGGCGAAAACGTATTTTGATTCATGTACATACGCAGAACCGTGAACCCCTCCTTTTAAGTCCCGGCTAAACGATCAAACACTTTCGTCCGATATCGTGTTTGGCACACCAAAGATAAGGTGGCTAAACGGGCAAACATTGTTTGACCTAACATCGGACAAAGTGATCCCGCATAACGCTTTTTACGCATTACTGCTGAAATTATGCCTTGCCCAGTTGAGATCTTACACAAATTCCGCTTCTGATTGGCTGCTATTTCCCGCTCGCGCAAGCTTTGTCGGGTAGATGTTAGCGAGAACTTCGAGACGGTAGCAGTCTACTGCACTCTCTAACGTTCACTACACTCCGTCAAATTACAGGTCTTTATTCTGCCCAAGAAAATTAGACTACTATCTGTAGTCTCTTTTTTCTGCTAAGGAAGAGTAGAGTTGGCGAAGCGCACTGACACGCGCGAAAATCACCTCCCGCGCGCGAGGGGGTGATTTTCGCACGCGCTCTCGCATTTCGCAATTCTCGCGAGGGTGTGATTTTCGTTTCGCGTATTCTAAAATTCCTGAGAGAAGTAACAGACTACTCAAAGCATACACGAAAAATAACTTGGTTTATATCTTTAACATTCAGAAGTGAAAAAAGTCTTTTCCTTTCCTTCTTCACCAAGGTAGAACTCTCAAACTGATACCTTTTTCTCTTGATGCAACAAATGCTTGATGTAATAGTCCCAAAATATAGCACAGCTCTCCCTGTGACGAAACCTTTCGGGCTTTCAAGAGCTTGCTAAGCTTGGATGATGCCGTGGCACAGTATTCTGTTTCCGGTCGTGAAATAAAAGCCAAGAGAATCCGGATTCCTACTTGAGCCATTTCTTCCCATTCCACGTTATCCTCGTCTTCATCCCACACATTCAACACTTCAAGAAGAAGCACTACGTTTTCAACAAGCTGGTGAAAAGTAACAACGCAATTTGTCTTGAGAATGATGTATTAATAAGTAAATGACACAGGCATACTCGGAAAAAAATCCGAGTGCTCCTTTCAGGAGTCGAACCTAAGACCTCTACCACTGAGCTACAGGAGACTCGTGGGAGCTAAGGCCATTAAACTAGGTTCATGGGACAAACATCCTGCATACTGCTAGGTTATTTTATAGCTCATCTGGTCCGCGCTCAAAAGAAACAATCTGATCGGCACCCTGAGCGGTCCAAATTTTCCTGTACGGACCACTAAGATGTGCGTTTAAAAGGAGGAAAGCGTTGAATTTGGACAAAAGCAAAAAGCAAGAGTGTTTTAAATTAAGTTTATGAAGTAGGAAATGTTCAAACCGTCACGTCAGAGTTTTACTACGAGAGCGACGAATTTTATTATCCAGCCTAAGAACATAAACAAGTTTGAGTTGTTGATGTATCACTGTAGTGCTGGAATTTGTAGATCGATAAAAAGTTTCTTAACAGTTATCCACGATTTTAGCTACATGTGCTAAACCAGATGTTCCTACATAAAACTGATATAAATAAATGAATAAAAATAACGGTCTTACCTTTACACTCCAATTGTCTGATTCATCGTAATTTCCTGCCCCAGCAATGCCAGCTGAAAAAAATATCAATTCCGCTCATATAATTAGTTAATTTGTCCCACCTAGTTACCCTGCGAACAGGCTCCCAATTGGGGTATTTGGCGAAGAGAAAATCGGCGAGCGAAGCGAGCCGAGGTCGGTCTGGAGCCTAGGTCTGGGTGCACCCAGACCGAGCTCGTCGCCCTATACCCCACTTCGCCTGTTCACAGGCTACAGCGAGTCGACTCTTTAACTGCAGTTTACTAAAGAAATAAAAAACGCGCCGAGTGCATTGTTGAGTTATATAAGCACTTGGGAATTTTTAAGAACACGAGAGAAGTGCAGAGAGGCACGAGCCGTAGGCGAGTGCCTCTCTGCACTTCTCGAGTGTTCTTAAAAATTCCCAAGTGCTTATATAACTCAACAATGCACGAGGAACAAGTTTTTTTTATTTCTTTTATAAAATATAAACAATCGCAACTCCTCAGACAAGTGCGAATTTTAATGAATCAACATCAAGTTTCTCCTTACCCGAGATAACGCGTAATTTAATAGCGCGCTCTCTTGCCGATCACGACAGGGCACGCGACAGCGCGCGCAATCAAGTAAAAAGTCAAACTGTTTTAGTTTTTCGTCTCGTCGTAAGCAAGTTCAAGAAGTTAACTACAAGTCAAGTTTAAGTTTTAAGGTGTTGAGAGACACGTTCAAGTTAATTAAAAGTCTGGAAACATCAGTACAAGAGACTGTTCTTTGCGAATCGCTGGAGTGACAGCGCATTCTGTCTCTGAATTTCTCAGATTTTTCACAGGCAAAAAATCTGACGTGTGCTCCGTGCATATGTACAATTATAATGCACGCACCATACGTATGCTTCGTGCTTTGTGGAGTTATACAGAACTCAGTTTGACCAATCACAGTGCTTGCTTGACCCTGGCTATTTTATAAGATGATATAATTGAAAAAAAAAATGAACATCGAAAAGCATAGCCTGCGAACGCAGACGTATTTCTGGCTGTCGCTTCCCTTCGGCTGAGAGAAGCGACAGTCGGAAATATATCTGCGTTCGCAGGATGCGAAAAGCAGCACTCAAAACAACATCAGCTCCAGTGATGCAATACCTGGACTAAAGATGAAGTCCTCCACTTGGCGCATGACCATTAACGCGTTTTGCGTCTCGGCCTCTCCAGTTTGTCCCGACACCCTGATGTCCTGTACGGCCCCTTGCAAGCAGAGCTCGTGGAGACGCCTTTCAACGACACAAGGACGGACCAAGAAGGACTCATCGGACGAAATAATGCTTACCGCTGTTATGGCCTGACCACGCACCTGTGGAGAGTAAACTTATCTCAGCTGTTTTCATAAAGTAATCTTCTTGGGAGAATTTGACTGTCAGTTAAGAACTGTCATACTGAGGTAATCGGCTACTTAATGACTTTGGCATGGGTTCTCGATCGAAACAAGGGGAGGAAGGGGGATGGGAGGAAAAAGAAACGTGACATTTTTTGTCGAATGGGAAGATAAAAACAACAACAACAACTGTCTAACTGATTCATTTTGGATGAACGAACGAACAAAAGAACCAACGAAAGAATGATTGAATGAACGAACGAGCGAACGAAAGAATGAATGAACGAACGAACAAAAGGATGACAAAACGAACGAACGAAAAAATGAACGACAGAAGGAATGAATGAACGACTGAATGAATGAAAGAACGAACGAACGAACGAACGAACGAACGAAGAACGAACGAATGAATGAGTGAGTGAGTGAGTGAGTGAGTGAGTGAGTGAGTGAGTGAGTGAGTGAGTGAGTGAGTGAGTGAGTGAGTGAGTGAATGAATGAATGAATGAATGGATGGACGAATGGAAGGAAGGAGAGTGAAGGAAGGTATGAAAGAAGGGACAAACGCACATGCCATTTTCGTACAAGCATTTCTACCTTCCAATCATCTTCTCCGAATCCTTCAATTCCTTTCCACATCACTCTGAATACAATCTCCAGCACAGTGTCAATCAAGTCTTCCTCTTCCCGCTTCTTTTCTTTAGCTATATCTTCGTCATGATCATTTACGTCACTGGTTGCATATGGCCGGCTACCGAATGGGCCCGTGATCAATTTGAGTAGCGTCACATGCCACCCATGCTCCTTAGCACACCTTGATAGGCTGAGGTGGTTGGCGTCGAGTGATCGTAGAATCTTGAAAGAAAGAGAGATTTTTTTACTTTCAATTGGAGAAATTTGAAATGTTGAAATACGGAACCAATCTAGTAAAATCTAGTAACTCCTAACAAATAATGTAAAGCCGCTGCTAAATTAAACGTTCCATCATCATCATCATCATCATCATCATTAGATACTGCGTATACTTGCAGCATTTTCGTTTGCGGTCCCTTGCTTACTGTTTAATTATCGTCAATATCATCATCACCTTCATTAACATTATGTACGACACCCAACACATTTGACAGTATTAGCGTAGCGGTCGAATTTAGATCGCGAGCCATCTTTCAAATGGGCAGTGTACGGACAGACAGGTACATTTGATGTGGTGTTACACGACGCAATACTCGTTCGATTTTTGAAGACAAACGCCCTTACCATGTGACTGACAAAAAGCTTAGTGTCCAGATCCCCATTCGCTATCATTTCTAATACGGCAAGGACCACGTGATAATGCATCAATACATCCACGCCTTTGTTCTCGTCGTGTTCAGAGACGCCAAGTCGGAGGAGACTTTTCACAAGGGGCTGAGATGCACCATCCCGAGATGCGCCTTCTGAAAGTTTCTCCGTCACGGCTGAGAGCCCTATCGGCTTCAAATGCCAGTAACATCTGTTTCCCTCTGGAACACTTTGGGACGTCATGATGTCAGCCATGAGTTTGAGGATCTTGAGACGGAGTTGTTCATGTTCGTGGCTGATGAGTAGAGTCACAAAAACTGGGATGTGCCTGGGATCTGAATAAAAACGAAGAGTGGAAAGATTGAAACCGAAAAGATGGAAATAAGGAAAAACAAACAAACAAAAAAAAACAAAAAAACAAAAACAATCGTACGTTCTTTAAGATACCCTAAACTGAAAGACTGCATAGCTGGTGGTAATTTCCGCACGTGAACATGAAGTTTTGGCAACAGTCGCCATGAGACCAAAGCACAACACTGTGGTCTCCCATTTCCTTACTATAGGGCTAACGATCAGAAAGAATTTCAACGGTTCAGTTTAGCACTTTGACATACACTACGGAGTTAATTCTCTGATATATCATTTGTGTCTTCAATGCTGGCGGAACAACAGTTTAGCACTTTAACATAAACTACAGAGTTGATTCTCTGATCCATCATTTGTCAAGAAAACCTTGCTCACGTGGAGGAAAAAACAGACAATATGGAGAAAACCCCCTCGGATTTAAAGGAGCGTAAGAGAAAAATTTTGTAATCCACTTGTCCTTCGGACAACCATCACAGAGAATTTGATTGTCCGAAACCAAAAGTGCTAGCCCAAAAAGTTTTTTTGACTTTTCACACAATTTCGTCTCTATATACAATACAATACAAACTTTAATGACACTCCTTGAAAAGGGCTTTTCAGTTACAATAATGATTAATTTACAACATGACACGTCAAAACGATAGTAAATCTAAACGTTACAATGATGCAATGATTTACATAAGAAGAGTAAAAATTAAGCTAAAGAATGGTCGCTAAAAATAACTTTTCTCATTTTCTTCCTCATCACCAACAAGTCAATTTTCATCTGTTTCTGTGGTTGTTCAGTAATCAGAAATGTGTTTGTACCATCGACAAGCCAAGTCAAAGAGTTACATGTCCGAACTAAATTTCTACTTGTCTCGGACAATCGAACATAGGTTTTGGCACACCCTGCCTGGAGGGGTCGAGTGACTGTATTAATTGTAACTTCTACGAAGTCCCCCCTCCCCCCCCCCCCTTCCCGTACCTGACAGTCGTTTGACCATCTTGCTCTTGGACGCCCGTTCACAGAGTGACAAAAGAACGTCCATAACTTCGATGATATGTTGAGGATCTGTAACGCATGTCAAGTACTCCACAATGTGACACACTTCTTCCCTTTTAACTTTCTCTGTCAAATAGAACTTGATCAAACCTATAAAACAAATGTTGGGAATCATGTATTATACAATGAATGACACAGGCATACTCGGAAAAAGGAAATTCAAGTGCTCCTATCAGGAATCGAACCTAAGACCTTCCGATTACTTCTTCGGATGCTCTACTACTGAACTACAGGAGACTCAGTGGGAGCTTAGGCCATTAAACTAGGTTCATGGGACAAACATCCTGCATACTGATAAGATTGGAAAATCAATGTGTGGCATATGCGCAATGGAATAAATGTGATGGAATATTTTAAAGCTGGTGAATAAATGAGAATGTAATATTCAGTGAATGAAACAGGCATACTCGGAAAAACGAAATGAAATAAATGTTGATCAGTTTAAATGATTTATCACTGACCATAAGTCACAGCATAACTATGGTATGGCCCGGGTAAGTAAAAGGTAGGAAAATTTATTTTTACACTATTAGATTTAAAGCTAGGGGCTTTGTGGGCCCACCTTCATCAAACAAATATTCTAAACGAAATGAACATATACTTCTTAGGAGGGTTAACAGTTGGCTATTTACAAAGCGTGGTCGAGGTTTTGAACATGGGACTACCCCGAAACAAATCCAGCTAGTGGTCAGAGAGGGGACTCGAACCTGGGACCTCCAGATTACGAGTACGCGCCATGTTTATGAGGGGGGGGAAGCCATATTGAGTTTAGAAGCAAGCTTTTAGTTGAACTAGATCCCGTTGTTCAACGAAGCAATTACACATTAAAAATACAGGATTTAACAGAGCTTCAAAAGCATCGTGTGTTTTCTCAAAATTACTATAAGAACAAACCTAACAAAGATGCTCTGATGATCTTCACTTCCTCTTGAGTCAACTGTACTTCATTCTCTCGGTTCCGTCCAGCGGAATTTCCAATGGTTCCATTCTCTCCGTAGTATTGAGTAATAATATCAAGAAAATACCTAACGCCGTACTCCGAACGAAATCTCTCCGGATTGTCTTTAATTTGTGTGGAAATAAACTGAATATGTCCTATTCTAACGTTAAATTCGCTGCAGCTCCAAATGCGGAAATCAAACAAGAGATTTTCATGGACACTCTGTAATACAGTCTCATTTGTCACGCATTCCACCAAAGCTTGTAACGCTCTCAGAACTTGAACGTTAATAAATTTCACGTCCATGTTTCGCAAGATGCTACCAACATACGACAACGTTTCTGCGAATTCCTCATCCTTGATGTCGTGTCCTGTTAAAATGCTTAGAAGCAGAAACAAAAATAACGCTACTCCATCGAAGTTGTGCGACTTACAGAGTCTGTATATCTCCTTTTTGTAAGACCGAAGGTTGAAATTATCATTTATGAAGACCCATTCCTCCCCTTGTTGTTGTACGCATGGGCTAGGGCTTGTGTTACTGGGCAGAATGTTTGCAGTCTCAATGCTTTCTATTTCACTGACTTCGTCTTCTGAGGTAGAACTGGGCGACCTGTGGCATAAAGAGAAAATCAGACGACAAGAGGTGAAAGGTGAATGGGAAATAGCCGTCCTGTTTCACAACCCCGGTGGTGGGAGGGGGGGGGGGGCACTCCCTGTAATGAACTATACGGGAAAGTTCCGCCCGAGACGGGCACAATTTTCAAACTGGAAATATATAAAAGGGGCAGGGATTTCATGAGGTGAAGTACACAAAAGGGTAGGGGAAACTGCCGTGTTTAAAAAGGTCTTACAAAAAACTCGAACTGAGATGCAGTGTTTCTACTGTAGGTATTTGAAAGGGGTACCGTTTTGCATAGAAGGTATATGAAAGGGTTACCTTTCGTAACTTGCTTCCGCTTTTTCTTCGCTTGGCTTCTCTAGATCACTGATTTCCAGATGTTCGCTGCTTCCTTGGGAACGTTTAGGTGGCTCAAAGTAAGAAATTTGTTCCAGCAAAGGTAAAAATATCTTCATGCCACCAATACAACGAAGAACGTCCTGCAAAATAACGGAGACAAATTAAAAAACTGTTTTTCCATAACAGTCTCATGGTAGCATAGCGGGGCTGATCGTTGAAAAATTTCAAAAGACCCCCTTAAAGTTACAAGAATCTTACTTTGAATTTGAATTTGCGAACGGGACTTTAGGCGTGATGCTCAACGAGTTTGCCTATAAATTCTGAAGGTCTCTGAAGAGTCTCTTGGCCGAAACGAAACGTCACGTCAAACTAGCCACGAACAATTCACAAGTCTTTGACAATTTTGCAATTCTTTATTGCATAAATTTCAACTCGTGTACGTGCGGTTGGGAATCCTTCTGCGATAGAGGGCCAGACTGTTAGCATCTTAAATTTGTGAACGAGACTTTGGGCGTGATGCTCAACGAGTTTGCCTTTAAATTTTAAAGGTCTCTGAAGAGTTTCTTGGCCGAGACGAAACGCCGCGTCAGACTGGCCACGAACATTTCACAAGTCTTTGACTTGTCTTTCAATTCTTTATTGTATGAATCTTACTTTGTCGGCGAAACTATGATTTCTTTTTATCAATTTTTCTGTCCCTGTAGTTGCTTTCCCGTATATATTACCGGCTTAAAAAAGGACCCGCAGTTGGCTATAATAATACCATACCCAAGCGCGGGTGGAGCAATTGTTTTATTAAAAAAACAACCAAGAAATATTGCTAGATCTAGCTGATTTTGCTTTGCAAGAACAACCAGAAAACAATTTAATGATCGCTATTTCTCGTGTTTGGTGTAATGGCTGTCGTTATATTCCCAAACTTTCACTCAACAAAACGAGTACTGTGATTGGTTGATTCTTGGTCACGTGGCCCTGATCAAATACAAATGTATCCCGACCGGGATACAATTCCGCAGTTGTTGCCCTCTTAGTTGTTTGTTTGTTTGTTTGTTTGTTTTGCTGTAATTGTTGAAGGGAAAGTCTTAATATATACCAAAGCACTTAATGTATGGTCCCTTGGGTAACTAGCGAGTTTTGTTTTCCCTCGAGTCCTGATGTTTCCCTCGACTTCGTCTCGGGAAGCGTCAGGACTCTCGGGAAAACAAAACTAACTGTTTCCCTCGGGACCATACACTAAGTGTACAATATACCATGATATACCATTTTACCTTCATGTCCCAAGTAGTACATCTGTGGCCGGTTAATCTGTTTAAAGAGGGAAATGGAACAAAAAATTAACAACTGAATCAACGTCACGCTACGCTTTCCTACGAAGGAAAAATCAACCGCTCCGCCAACGACAATCGGGATTTGTCGTTCAAAATTACATCGGGGAGTGTTACTCTTTATTTCTCAACCCATGAATAAGTTTAACGACTGTACGAATACGCCACACATTGACATTCAAATCCTAGCAGTATGCAGGATGTTTGTCCAGTGAAATTTAATGGCCTTAACTCCCACGAGTGTCCTGTAACTCAGTGGTAGGTTCGACTCCTGATAGGAGCACTCGGATTTCCTTTTTTTCCGAGTATACCTGTGTCACTCACTGAATAATAAATCATTCTCAGAATATAGAGCGTTTTCATTCACGTGACTACCGGCCATATTGGTTTACTGAAACCAAAAGAAAGTATTTGCATAATAATAGAGTTCAATTCCCAGAGGTTTAGTTTGGGACACCAACATGGCCGCCGTGACATCATGTGAAAACACTCTATAGTTCTAGTTGCAAAAGTACCTGCCATCCAGCTGTGCTCGTCCTGGTTGAACAGGAGTCAAATCGCTACACATGTGATCACTGCCAGCCTAAAATTAACAACAACGGACTTTTACATTTTGTAAGTGGTTGGTATGTAGCCTTACCGGCTTTTACCGACCTAATTGAGATGATGATGATGATGAAGTAATCTGCTGTTGACCTACAAATACAGTCTCTTACCTAAGGCATAGATGAACTAATCAAGATTCGGTGTAAATAACAATGAATGTATCATTTAATAGGCTTCACTCTTGCACTCTGATTGATTAAAATTGGGCAATAAAATTCAAAAATAAAAAAGCGAGCGAACAACGCGAACGCGCGCGAGGAGACGCGACGCGCGAGGCAATTTTCGCACGCTCTCGGGTGGTTCACTCGCTTTACTATCCATAAGAAAAATAAGGGACGGCTTGTTGTCTAAGCTGGTGTTGGAATCCGATATGGCTCATACTCCAGGCCCCGGTTGTTCAAAGAGCGGATAACTCGATCCGGCGAATAAAATGTATTGATCGGAGTACATTTTATCCGCTGGATAGCGATTTATCAACTGGATAGAGTTATCCAGTCTTTGAACAACCGGGGCCTACGATAACTTTCTTAGCACGCACCTTGGAATTGTAGAAAAGCACCAGCTTAAGAGCCAAGTCGTTCAAAGCCAGTTGTGTAGAGGTGGCATTATCAACCGATTGGAAGAGGTTTAGGTCATTTGGACCTGAGTAAAATACAACAACAACAACAACAACAACAACAACGGGAAAAACTGTAAGTACCCGCCAAACAATGAACATGTTGGAACTATGGAAAACTTCCGAAAAAAGCATTCTCACTTCTGCTACCATGCAATTTCGTCCTGTATAACTGTAGACTGCTTATGGTCCCTTCCGGGATAGTTGAGAGGGCGCGAAATTTGCCGAGCGAAAAAGCGGCGAGACTGGAGCGAGGAGAAAAATCTAGAAGAGACTGGAAGAGAGGCCCAGCCCCTCTCCGCTCGTTCGCTGCAGCTTTCGGCTTTTCGCTCGGTTATTTTGCGCCCTCTCAACTATCCCGAAAGGGGCAGCTAGCAGTCTAGTATAACTGATACAATGGAACCTCTCTTTACGGACACTTCTCTATTGTGGGCAGTCAGAGACCAAACTTAATATAAAATCTGCCTCTCTAATACGGACGCTTATTCCTGTCCGCTAGGTGTCTATAATAGAGGTTGGACTGTATCTCGTTTACGTTAAACTTGACGGTTTGTTCATGAACATTTTAAGCAAAATAATAAACTGAGAAGAAAACCAAGGTTAATTAGTGACAGTCTGGATATTCTGCATGGAGTACAGATAAGCGGTACTCATTTGTGGTTTCATTGTGGGAACTTTCATGTTTAGTAAGGTGAGGCCACCACCGTAAAAAGTCCACACGGCTTACCATCGCCGGCGACGACGATTTTGTGGCATCATATTACAAGTTTTTTCAACTGGTCTCAAGTGCTTGCCATTATATTTCCTCAAAAAATGTTAAAAATTGTCTGTGCAAATCGCGTGCTTATGTTTAGAATTTTAAAGTATTTCAAAATTCCTTGCAATAGAGCAGTTTTCAATTGAAAGTTAAAAGAAAAACGCGTTTGCTTTGGTTTTGCTAACCGCGTTCTGTGATTGGTTGGCAATGTTCGCGCCATTTTCACAACCAATGGGAATCCAAACCAAAACCAATCGTGCCTTGCTCGCACGCGTTTTCCCGCGCTTGGCGCTGGTTACATGTATGTGCTTTCGAAGTCCGATTGGTGCATTGTGCTTGGTCAGAGTAATTACTTTGGTTTTGGTTTTACGACAAACAATCGAAAACCGCTCTTTACAACGAAGTGAATTTAGTCTACCGTGACCTTTTACCTGCGGCGTATAACGCAGTGATGTGATTCTCCTGTAGACCTTCACTGAAAACACATACGGGCCCTAGCTGGCCCTGTAACGATGTAGGGACACCCCACACATAGTCCTGCGAGCCCGCTGCGATGGTGGAGCAATGTGGTGAACTGGCCTCAGTAGATAACCCGGTCAGAGAGACTGGGAAGGAGAAAAGATTTTTCCAATGCGGGCTTTTGGCGTCAGGTAATTCTTTGGGAGAACATTTGGTCTGCGGACCACCGGAACCAATTTGACAGATGTTAAGATCCTAAAATAAGAAAGAAAAAGAAAGAAGAGTTAAGGACGGTGCCTACTTTTGTTACTGCGCATACGTTCTGCGCATCTTGAGATACTCGGGATTCCTATGGGTGGTGCCTACTAATATAGGGATATTTTTGCGCGGTTTAAAACTATGCGGAGAAAGCAGAACTTAGCAAGTGCTTTTGGTATCCCAAAAGAAAATTGGGGGTAACCATGCATTTTTCAGAGATAATAAAGCTTCAATTTAGCAAAAACACCATGCATTGCTTTGTATTTTACTGCTTTTTAGAACAATTGTTGCTTAATTATCTCTACAAGATGCGTAGTTGGCCTTAATTTTCTTTTTGGATTTCAAAAGCCCTTGCTAAGATCTGCTTTCCCCGCATAGTCATAAACCGCGCAAAAATACTTCGGCATTAGTAGGCACCGTCCTTAAATACAGAACATACTCAATGGCTGAATGAATTTTTTTAATAATAACTATTTATAACCCGTTAGAGTAAAAACGTAGGGTACAATGAAAGTTCATGCACGAGGTAGTTAACTCGACAGCTATGTTCCTCTAACCACCCCACACTTCACTCCAAAGCCATTTATTTCCGTTTCTCTTCTTTATAAATTTAACAAAATATCTAAGTGTGAATAAAATGGAAAAAAAAAAAAAAAAAAAAAGATTTTCCTCGCCTGTTTCGGATTAACCCTCGTCTCGATACCCGTCCCCTTCGGTCTCCGTGGATGCATAGTATCCTTCAGAAGGTGCCCCCCCCCCCCCGCCCCGTCATCCTTGGCACTCCTAGGAACAAGGTTGCTTTTCACTATCAAAAAAGTGGTCTCGTCTCCGTACAGTGTTGGATTCACACCTTCAGATTAGTGGGGGCCCTCTCTTGAACGCTCGAGTTCGTAAAACGAAATATCTCGAAGTCTCTAAAAAACAAGGACAGGGGGGGGGGGGGGGGGGCGCTCCTCTAGATACGCCACTGCCGTAACTCTTAAAGGGACTATGTCAGCTGGGTCACATACGCAAGTATAGTCCGGTTGAGACTAATTTGCATACAACTCGTCGCGGGAGTTTTTGCTTTTCCGCCATTGCAAAGCTTTAAAAAAAATTTCGCAACAAACAGCTTCTGTAATTACTAAAGAACGTTTGTAAATAAAAAAATTCAGCTAACTTTCTATAGATGAAAGCGATTGAAACAGATGAAAATAGCTTCTTCCTGAACTCTCCGACGCTATTTGAAAAAGTTGCGCCAACGATTTCAAAGTGTTTCCCGCGCGCATGCGCCTGGGGTGACATAGTCCCTTTAAGATTGAGATATGACTCTAAAGTGTGACTATTCAAAAGAAAGCTATCAAGCTGTACTTTCCTTACCTCCGAGAGAGACGGAAACTTCAGTGCACAGGTTATCATAAGGTTACCATCAACGTAGACAGAAAGACTGCTTTGACCAAAGGGTCGACGGGAAGGCATGTGTACAATAGCTACCGAATGCTGCAGAGAAAGGCAATGATCAAGAAAAAATGAATTTATCAAACATTATGTTTTAATACCTGAAACTATGTCCCAAATGAGTGATTAAAGGGGCACTCTCACGGAGAGTTTGCCGTATTTTTAGTCAAAACTATGTAAATATTTGACAATCAAATGAACGCTGTATTGGGCAGTAAGTTTCTGTGGTATAGTTGTTGTTGTTTATGTGGTTAATGTTGTTGGTTGTTGTGCTCAGAGGATAAGTGGAATTTAAATCACAAACGTTAACGGTAAGAATAGCCGTTTTAGAATTCCTGTGATTTAGGAGGTTCAAAAAGTCCATTAGAGCGGTTTTTGATTGAGTGTCGGAAAACCAAAACCAGAGTAATTACTCTGGCCAATCACAACAGACTTAAACAACGCAATTAACCATACAGAATTCGAAGCAAATTCGTGTAGCCGGCGCCAAGCGCGGAAAAATGCGTGCGAGCGAGGCAAGATTGGTCTTAGTTTGGCTCGTCATTGGTTGAGAAAAGTAGCGCGTGTTTTTCTAACCAATCACAGACATCAGTAAAGGTTAATCAAGCAAACGAAAATTACTTCCGACACCCAGTTGAAAACTGCTCTAAGTTCATTAACAGTATGCTCAAGAAATACTAGAAATGAATTAAAAAAAAAAAAAAAACAGCGAGTATATGAAACAAAGGAAAACCAGCTAAGAATTGAACATACCCATTTCTCGTCGCATAGTTGACAAACCGGCACAGTTGTAGCCGTGTACTCCTTTCTGTTGCACACTGCTACAACCAAATGGCCGGTTGAAGAGAAAAACGCTTCCAATCCAGCTCCGGAGGTAGTGAACAAGCTGTGGAAATAATCATACAAAGATAAAAATTGCACACTTGCATGATATTTAAGATTTCAGGGCCCAGTTGTTTAAAGCCCGATTAAGCTAATCCTGGGTTAACGTGAAATTTCATTCGGGTATATTTACTAATCCGTAAGGATTAGTCCAAAAGATTTTTGTCCCTTAGTTTTGACTTTCACTTTTCTTTACCATTAGCTTAAAATTAGCCTTTAAAACCATTTTAATGAGCGAGATGAAAACCTCGGTTACCTTTTAATCGTGGATTAGCGTTAATCGGCTTTTGAACAACCCGGCCCTGTTCTTTTAATTTTACAAAATCCAAATCAAACTCCAAATTTTGCAAAACTCGTGCTTTAATTCACACGAAAAAACTCCAAAAGCTTTCAATTGCTGCTTAATTCTGGGGAAGCATTCTTTTGGAACAATTTTGGCTATTCTTATTCCTGTTCAGGAATAAAAGAATACACGGATATTAGTTCCCGAAAGAACGCAATTCCACCTATTTCCATCAAACCGAACTGAATCTTCCGAAAAGAATACAATCCACTGTAGGAAAAAGATGGCGGCTATCCATTTTACCACAATTCCTTGCGAACCTTAGGCCTGTTCCAAACGTCGTGGTACTGCCGTGCCGAACTTGAATCAATTTGACCCGGCAGTAGCACGGCAGTGGTTTCAAACGTCGAATTTAATTCAGTCGCGCCAAATTCTAACATATATAAAATATAGAAAACGACAAAATTAACCCAAAATACGTTAAAATAATTTATGAATTTAGTTCGGCACGGCTATTGTACACCGTTTGAAACCACGTCGCGCTACTGCCGTGTGGCACGACAAGGCCTGCCGGGCTACTGCCGTGCTAAATAGTCGTGCCGAACTTAATTCAGCCTGCCGTACTAAATGGTTTCAAACGTCGTGCTACTGCCGCGTTTAAGTCGAATTAAATTCTTGAATTTAGTTCGGCACGGCAGTAGCGCGACGTTTGGAACAGGCCTAACACAACCAATAGGCACATTGGAAACCGTATGAGCAGAAAGCTGTATACTTCAGGATAATTGACACGTACGATTAATCAGGCAGATTTGGCCCAATATGACAAAGCGAGCGGACAAAACTCGGTCCGATTTATAGAAATCTGTGGCAGTGAAACTGATTTTTTGAATGAGGCTAATTTCACCGCGCGCTTCACCAACAGAAAACAAAATCGGTCGACAAATTGTAACGTGTAAATTGGCTCATAGGATTGAACCTGTTTATAAGGTCGATAGATTGGTATGAGTAAATTAGCTAGCCAATACATAGGCGGCGGAGCAAAGGGGGGCGGGGCATGGGGGCTGTAGGCTTCCCCAAACAAAAATTTGGGGGGCACAGTCCCGACCTCCACGTTTTGGTGCCGAAAATATCGCTAGCGCAGCATAGAAATTGGCAAAATATTCAATCTTGTGATCTTTTCACAAATCGTTTTACCAGCATCACGTTTGGCGAAATAATATGTTGTAAAACGTTTGATGCAGTAAGAATTGCGCTACCCGAAGTACGTGAGGTTACAAATATACAGACCATGTGCGAAGCTTTCAACAAAACTCCTGTCACCAAAATACTGTTAGGAAAGGTTAAACAAGCTCTTACGGATGTCTTTGACGTTACCAGTAGCATCCGCGACTTCAGAGCGCACATTTTCTGCCTTCAGACGACTCAAGAACTACCTAAGAAGCACCATGAAGCAGGACCGCCTGAACAACTGCCGACTAATGCATTGTCACAAATCGATTACGGACACAATAGACTCTGTAAAGATTGCAAAGAGGTTTGCTTGTGCCAAAGAACAACGCAAAGGGCATTTTGGTACATTTGAGTAGGGATATGCGCATGGCCCCCCCACGTTTCAAAACGCTCCGCCGCCTCTGCAATAACGTAACAAATCTGCCCCGTTTCTCAGGCAAGATTGAAAAATTCCGCCCGCTGCCGGAACCAATCAGATTGCATGATTTACAGAATTCCGCCCGCTCGCGCACTGAGAAAAAACAAGGCTTAATATTTCATTTTAGTAAACTAAGTTTAATTCACTTGCCTGTAAAGATTTCGTCTAAAGTGAAATATCTTTCTCTCTGCACTTTTCCTTCGTCCTCCCTTGCCGTCGTTTATGTCAACTGGCCCCAAACAAACCCAGGCATGGAATGTAAAACTGTTACTCGGCCATTTCTGCAGCCCAGGAACAGAGATTCCCTGCACGTTGAAGTGAAAATTGTCAAAACACGATCAATTTAGTCCTAAACATGCGGGAAGTTCGAGTTAACTGAGTGAGTTCGAGCTAGCGGGCTTCTACTGTAATAAATTAATTTGATGGACAGCGTAAGTGAGTTGTGATCGATTCAGTATTATATCTTCCACTGATTCTCGTGAAATTTTAAATAGTTTGCAGTGCTGGCGACTTATTTAATTATCAAGTGCTCCATTAAAAGTCGTGCATCAGAGAACTGAGTGAATAGATCTCCAGTTCATGCATGAAGCCGCCATCTTGGATTTCCACCCGTAGGGAGCTTTCTTTTTCCTCCTTCCTTTTTCTCACCGTCGCCCACCCTCTCGGGCAGCTTTTCTACTCTCCCCACAGTTTTCCTCTCGTCATAATCCAAGATGGCGGCAAAGCATTCCGCAAAGAAAATACTGAGCGTTCGCTCGCCACAAAATACGTCTGTACTGCAGGCTAAATTTTGAGCTGATCTAATCTCATGTCATCTGAAAACTTTACTTCATGTACAAACCCGCTAATGCTTACTGCAGAGGGGTGGTGAAGGTCAAAGAAGTGCTTTGCTCGCAAGCGGCTGCTACTAAATGACATCTTGACCAGCGCCTGAAGCACCCTGTGAGCAAAGGGAACCTGCAAATAACAATTGGATAAACTCCATCAGTTGTGTAGTAGAGGGCGTCTAAGAATCCTTCACTATTCGAGTGGTTTTCAATTATCTCTCGCAAAATAGTTCGCGTTCGTTTTGGTTTTGCTTTACTACGCTCTGTGATTGGTTTAAAAAACTCGCGCCACTTTCTTAACCAATGAAAAACAAAACCAAAACCAGTCGTGTCTTGCTCGCTCGCGTTTTCCCGCGTTCGACGCCGGCTACATGTATTTGCTTTGAGTTTTGATTGGTTCGTTGCGTTGTTTAAGTCTGTTGTGATTGGTCAGAGTAATTACTTTGGTTTTACAAAACTCAATTGAAAACTGCTGTAACTGTACTATTACTAAATCCAATTTTATTATTTTACGGGCTTTATAAGCGTCGGTGCAAACATTAAGAAAATGTACTGTATGTTATCTTTTTACAGATAGATAAAGAAAAACGCCCAAACTATCGTAATTTCTGTAACTTATGCGTGTTTCTCACTGCATAAGTATTTTGTAGCAACTTTTGGTAATCACCTCAGAGCAATCGGTTGTTAAAGTTAATTACCTTATTATAAGAAATTAACTCTTCATGTAATTAACGCGAATTTTAAAAATTCGCGTTGATTTTTGTTAACGTTAATTTCCGCGTTTTTAACTAAGTGGCGCATTAATTTCCACGACCTTAATATCCACTATTTTCGCACCAAATTCTCGATACACTTCAGAAAGGAAAAAGCACTGTTTTATCAGGGTGGAGATCCCCCGGTATGATGGACACTGTAAAGAACGCTCGAAATGGTCAGATTCTGTGGCTAAACCCCCAACGTTTAGGAACAATTCCACGAACATTGTTTGCATTTAGGATCTTTACACTAAGTGTTAAAAGAAATTTGTTCCTGTAGTCTCAACAAATTCTGTTTCTTTGTGGCAGTCGCGTTAATTTCCCTCGTTTTGAAATTTTACCACTTCTTTCGCGTTTATTTCCTTTATTGGGAACTAATTTTTCCTGCAATTTACGTTAATTTAAGTCGCGTACATTTCCAATATCTTAATTAACACGAGCCTTAATTTCCTATAATAAGGCAATCTTACGTTCGGTTTTGCATCTGACTTTCATTTTGCTGATTTTAAAACAGTCTTTATAAACTATTTCCAGAGCAGGACACGTCATGTATAAATAGAGCGGTTTTCAGTTGAGTGCCGAGAAACAAAAACCAAAGTAAATACTCCGACCAATCACAGGACACACGAAAAGCACAAAGCACCAATCAGAATTCGAAGAAAATACATTAAACCAGCGCCAAGCGCGGGAAAACGTGTGCGAGCAAGTCACGATTGCTTCGGTCCTGTTTCTCATTGGCTGAGAAAGGGGCGCGAGTTTTTTAGCCAAGTATAAAACGTAGTAAAGCAAAGCCAAAGCAAACACGAAATTCTGTTCGACGCTTGATTGGAAACCGCTCTTAACTGTAAGAGAATCGACACGGTTAAGTCATTAACCTGTGCGCCATTTTCGAGTGGAGCAAAGAGACCAATCATCTGTTTCAGTTCACTTGACGTTACGGAGTGTGAGCCAATAGCTTCCAGAATGCCAATCAGAGATTCTGCAGAGAGTAAAAAACATCTTAGGCCCGTATTAAACCTATTGCTTTTTTGACGTTCTCGTTGCCCTCGCAACCTCAAACACACACACAAAAAAACAAGCATTGTCCATACCTGCCCAATTGTAGTCAATGTTCTGCGTATCAGACTCAAGAAGCATATTAACAACTTTGCTGAACACGCCACTGGTGCTACACAGCATGGCATTATGAAGAGAAAACCGGCACAAGCGTCGAATACATTCTGTTACATATCTGACATGAAAAGACAGAAGAAAAGGAGCAATTAACGTTACGTGGCAATTAACATAACAGACTTTAGAGGGCTGGAAGTTCAGAAGACCAGGTGGGTGGAAGAAGGATCTAAAGATAGGTCTAAAGCTTTCTTCTCATTTCAAAATTTCGTGATACTGGAAAATTAATTCCTTTCGTTTTCGCTGGGGCAAATATGTAGTTAAAAAGTGCAAAATGTCAGTTAGTACGACTATTAAACCTTTTACTCCCAGGAGTGATCAATACGTAATTTCCCTTTACATTATCAATACATTGTCAACCAGACAGGTGATGAGAATAAAGAAAATCATCATTAGCTAGGTGATATTGTTTGATGTAACGTAACAACAAATTCTCTGAACTAACTTTAAAAGGAAATGTATTAAAGTCGGTCAGGAGAATTAAGATTCAGATTATAAGTCCTGCTAACAAAGGTGATATAGCTTAAAGCAAAATCGGGTCCTTTATAGGAGCCACCAAACTTGCAAAAGAATGACCAATTCGTTTCTTGTGGTATGCAACACTATGTGTAGCTAAAATGGTCTTTATTTCTTCTAAAAGGGTCGAAGATTGTAGATTTACTGTACGTAATCTTTTGCAGATGTTCTCACAGATAAGCTGCACCCTCGATTCTGAGGCAAAATTTAGGCAAAAAAGTGCGGCTTATACGCCGGTATTTACGGTATTTTAATTTGTAAAACTACTGACAGCTTTTAAATTCGGGAAATAAGATTCGATTTCCTAAAGCTTTCTGCAACTTCAGTGTTAAACTTTAAACTGTGTTAGCTTATACAAATGTGATACTGCCTCCACAGCTGGCATCGTTAGTGCTAACCGCCGACAGGTTGGCTCAGTTGGTTGAGCATCGGACTACAGTGCGGGAGGTTGTGGGTTCAAATCTCAGCCGGACCAACACTCGGGGTCTTTAAATAACTGAGGAGAAAGTGCTGCCTTTGTAATGACATCTGCAAATGGTTAGACTTTCTAGTCTTCTCGGATAAGGACGTTAAACCGTAGGCCCCGTCTCACAACACTTCAATGTTCATAACCCTGTGGGACGTTAAAGAACTCACACACTAATCGCAAAGAGAAGGGCATGGAGTTCCCGGTGTGCTGGTCTGGTCTTTGTGCTATTTCATGATTTATGGGTTGGGTGGGTTGGATGAGGTCGCTAATGGACATAT
>NW_028145515.1:3952500-4000000 GCF_977016875.1 Pavona decussata | reverse complement strand
AAGAACTCTTTTGTGGGGGCTTGAAGTCTCTTGAGATAACTGCAAAACTTTTCAAAGCCCACACTATCCTTGAAGACTTCCTGTCAAACAAAGCATTCAACTTTGAATTATTAGACATCCATTGAATAAGATAAGTGATTGGTATAAAATTATATGTGAAAATTTTAAGAAAAAAAAAAAAATGCTGATAATAAATGGTTACTACACACCTTGGCGGCTGGTGATGAATGCATGATCCTTTCAATGGCCATTACAGAACTCTGGTACATTTTGTTCTGTTCATCCACATCCTGACACTGTTTAAAACAGAAAGTTACAAAAACAAGTCCCAACTCATTATGGGTGAATATCTCTATGGATAGTTCTCAAAGAAGAGCATTGCTCTGAGACAGACATCTATCTAAGGCAGCTCAGCCATCTCAAGTAGGAACTCGCAGCCACTCGCAGGTAGATTCCTCTCTACAACAGGTATTCTCTTTAAGATGAACAACTTTGGCAAGGAAACATCTGTCCTGAAGAAGGGCATCTATTTAAAGTGCCTATGAAGCGAAAATTGCTATTGTGGTCAGAGGACTGGGTCGAGTTTTATGCTGAATTCCAAGTTGTGATGTCACATTGGTGCCAAAAGTTTGTTTACTTCCCGGGTTACTTTCATTCCTTTCTTGCCGCCGAAAAGGATTGTAGAAAGAGAAAAGCATGTCTAGCGATTCTGTGAACGATCGATTCTGGCAACTCTCTTTGTCACGGACGCCAGCAACGCAATATCGCCCTCGCTGTCGCTTATCTTTCTTCTCTTCCGCCATGATGAATTGCAATTCTTGGCACCAACGTGACGTCAGCGGTTATTGTCACCTGGCATTTTGGCCGCGCGATTCGAATACCATTTTTGAAGGCAAAATAGCCCAACTTTGAGCGCTCACAAAATCGGCAATTTTTACCCCAGCAATCTCAAACTTTGAAATCCCGTGTTTGAAAGGGTAAATTTTATAACTACCTAAAGACAATTTTTGCTTCATAAGGGCGATTTAGACGGTACGATTTTACCTACGATTTGTCGCATGCGACACGCTTACGCCATGCCTACAACACGAATCGCGTCGTGTAAATCAACCTACAATATCCTTACGACAGACGCACACAACACGAAAAATGTCGTAGGATTTTAAAACATGTTTTAAAATCCTACGACAATCGTAGGTAAAGGCAATGTTGAGTGGTGAAAGTTGTGTACGATTTTTACATGACGCAAGCAGCGCGCGCGCTAGAAATCGCATGCGACAGTCGTAAGAGAAAATCGTACCGTCTAAATCGCCCTATAGGCACTTTAAGGCAGACCTATCTTATGCAAACACCTAAGGTTACATACCTACCTAAGAAGGACAGATACCTCTCTAGGATGCATGGACACCTGTATGAGACAGATACCTCTCTAGGAGGGACACCTCTCTGAGATGGACACCTAGGACACCTTTCTAAGGTAGACCCTCTCAGAGATAGACACCTTTCTGAAATGGACAGCTCCCTAAGATGGACACCTTTCTAAGATTGGCAGCTTCTAAGACAGACACCTATCTAAGATGGACACCTCTCTGAGACAGACATCTGCCTAACACAGACACCTCTCTAAGAGGGACACCTGTAGTAGTAGTAGTAGTAGTAGTAGTAGCTTTATTAATGGTATCACTTCATTAAAAATGCTCTTCCAGCAATCCGTTTACATAACAAATTAGAAAACTATGATGCTAAAAAGAAACGAATATCAAATACTAAAACAAACAATTCTACAGTAAATGTCTAAGACAGACACCTCTCTTAGACAGCCAGCTCTCTGAGATGGACACCTGAGACTGACAAATGACATTTCTAAGGCAGACACTCTCAGAGATAGACACCTCTCTCAGACAGACATCTCTCTGAGATGAACAGCTCTCTATAAGATTGATGGACACCTCTCTATGATGGACACCTCTCTAAGACAGACATCTCTCTGAGATGAACAGCTCTCTGAGGTTTATGGACACCTCTCTATGATGGACACCTCTCTAACACGGACACCTCCCTAAGATGGACACCTCCCTGAGATGGATACCTCTCTAAGATGGACACCTCTCTATGATAGACATTTCTCTGAGAATGGACCTCTCTGAGGACAGAAACCATATATATAAATGTAAAGTGATATTTTAAATGACTGACCTCATAGTCTAGCACAGTAATGATATTTCCAAAACATCCAATTCCAACAAATATGGCCTGAAAGTAAAAATCCAATCAAACCTGTTCACAATAAGTATGGGATATGACTAACGTCTCGATAAAAAGGTATTTTTATATTTCTCAAGTAATTAAAACTTCAACTGATAATGAGTACAGTCTACTCTTGTTATAGTGGACACCCTTGGGATGTCGTTGGTGTCCGTTTTATGAGTTACGTGGCAACCCAAAACATTGCATAAGACTTGACAAGCCTATCAACAGTAGTTAATCTGCTAAACAGTCATTGAGAATGGAGGATGAAGGCTTGGTTTCCTAAAGAGTCTGAAAGGAACAGGCATAAGCTTAAGTGAAAATGCAGAGTCTGTTGTACAGCCACTAAAGAGATTGATGCAAAAATAAACATTCCAGAAATCTTTTGAAGTGTGTTTTGACAGATGACATACATCACACTGCAATTTATGCTACATGCGAAGTTCATGGTGTCCGCTTTATCGAGAGTCAAAACAATAAAATTGTTATGTTTGTACCACAAAAGTGTCCGCAATTCCCTAATAGTGAGAGTCCGTAATAGCGGGAGTCTGTTTCAGTGAAACCCCTATAGCTTTCGCCGGGGATCTGTATTTTGTCCGTAATAGCCGTGTCCACAAGGCAAGAGTTCACTGTATACGACTTACTTGGAGCACTGCAGATTCCCCACAATCCAGGATCTTCGGAATAGCATCTGTAAAGAGACAAGTGAAAGGGGAGCTGAAATGAACTCTCAGCAGCACTCCAGTACAATAATATAAATGCACAAACCCAGCACAACAAAATTTCTAGGCATTGCTATGCAATGTAATTGCGGACACCAGGCATTTGCAGTTCTTGGGCTAAGCGACCTTCCATATGCATTGCTATCATTGTTGATTATCAGTTGAATAAAGCAGGTAGAACAGAGAACATAACAGACATTGAGGGACATGTTCCCTCAAAACAACTGAGACTTGATGTCATTCAACATGGTGGCCCAGTGTGGATCCAGGCCTTTAGGTACTAGAAGAGGGGGCCTGCTCTTGACGCCCAACTATGTCTTGCTTCTCTTTGTGAAACAAAACCTATTGGAACTTACTACTACTATCCTAAGATTTGGTCTAAAAAGTAAGGGTGAGGGCCTCCTCCTCTAGATGGCTATCTCTCCTCTGCTGCATTTCAATCTTTCTCATGTGTTAAGGTTTGCTTCATAAAACTAATTTTCAATAATGCAAGCACTAGAAGGACCCTTAGTTCTATGCAGGAGGGACTGTTAAAAGGCCATAAATTTCCGTGTTGTTTTGAACCTCATTGTCAAAGCGAGGCTAAGTGCAAAGTTTTTATTATGAAAATTAGTTTTCATCCAAATGCAAACAAAACTAATTTTCAAATGAAAAGTTTTGTACGTAGCCTCGCTTTCATTATGAGGTTCACAGCAACTCAGAAATGGCCTATTGACAGGGGGGTATTACAAAACCTGATTTCTGTGAAATATGGCTATAGGTTTGCGGTGGGAGGGGAATTTAAACTCACTGCCAGTAGATCTACTTGGTGACTGAAGCTTCCTAAGGTTATCTGTGAAAATACAATTGTGTTCAGATTGGGGAGGCCTGACATAGCAAGGCAAGGCAACACAGTATCAATGCCAACTTAGGAGCAGAAATCACCCAAGCACACCATCCCACAGTCCAATACTTACAGTGCCTTTATCCCCTGGCAACAGAAGAGAATTAAGGGAGGGCAGAGTGGGCAGAGTATCTGTAAAGGCTTGCTAAATTAAGGCAAACTAATTTATCTTAAAATAAGAAATCAGCTAAAATGAAATACGAGCTGATACTACAACTTTCAAAAAGAGGACCAGCAAAGAACCTTGGGCTTCCCTGCAGGTACCATCCACTTGGGGACAAAAATACTGACCATTGATGTAATTTTCTTGCATTTACTTAAGTTGTGTAGTACACAATGCAATGGTCATTCACTTTTTCATTGTTTTATCCACAATTCAAATGTATGTATTTCATATATATTTCCACTTCCTCCCCTACACCGCGACAGGTATATTATGCATTCACAAAATGACCAGCTCAGTTGGCTTGATAGCTCAGTTAGTAGAGCAATGCACTGGTATCATGGAGGTCATGGGTAAGAATCCCATTCAAGCCTGAATTTTTTTTACAGGCTTTCTTTTCAAATCTACTTATTAAAGTTGTGTATATAAATGCAATGGTCATTAACTTATTCATATATTAATTAATTGTTATCAAGGAGGTAAATAAAATTACCTATTTAGTAAATAAATGCATAAACATATAGCCACAATAAAAGAGCATCTGTAGTATATCATTCATAACAATCTGTTATGTCCGAGCAACGTCTTACCCAGCACGCACAAAGTCCTTGTGAAATGAGCTGTGGAATCACTACATCTTTCCCTTAAGTGACAAAATATCAAAGAGTTAAAAGTATGAAAATTTAATCTGCAGCATGGAATAGAATAAGTAATGTTTTAAACACGAGCATCAGTGTTTTATCGGGATTTAAAACCCCGAGGTGCAGCTGAGTAGTTTTAGACCCAATAAAACATGTGCTGTGAGTTTTTTAAACAGCTTCAAAAACAGTCCTGGAAAAGGGTGTGTTGAGAGAGTTCATAACAAATTATGATGCTTTTGTGAACGTTGGAAATCAGCATACGAGAAAAACATTAAACACTGCATACTAATAAGGAGGAGGTTTGATCAGGTTTTAAACCACTGCACGTAATGTTTTATCAACCATTTGAAAGCTCAATGGGCTTATGAATTATTCATGAGTTTTTGAAGGATGAATACCACTTAATTGAAGGGGCGCGTGGAAAAAAACCCTAAGTGACTTCTGATAAATTGCTAGATTAGATTCTCCTCCCAAATTGCCTTGTATTCGGTTTTGAAACAAAGGAGAATTTGTCCTAACATCAAAAGTCACTTAAGGCCGTATTCCACGCACCCCTTCAATTATTAACAATGGGAAATTTTGGTTGAAACCTATGCTGCATGATTAAATGGAAATATTTTATTTTGTCTCTAAAATTCAAATTGCTCGCATAATAGTCAGATTGAGTATCATGATGTAAGAATCGCAGCTACGTTTATTTTTTGACTTTACTGTGTAGGCCACTGATGACTTTCTTAACTTTTTTCTTCTCTTTGCGTGAGCATTTTTGGACTATGTACCATATAAATTTTTTATCGCTTTTTAATATATTGTTAACAATATTATTTTATTCCATTTTGTAGTTTTAACTATCATATTCCTTGCAGTTTCTTTTAGATATTTTTTAACTTATTGTTAAGTGCATTAGATCATATACATTATAATGAATTTTGCACTATATAAGTATTAAATTTATTTATTTATCTATACTTTCTTACTCATGCACAGTAAATGTAAATTAGGATAAATTCATAGGCCAATTCTTTGTATGTTCAAGTTTCAAGATCAAATTAAAAAAGAGATGGAACTAATGACAGAGCTAATTTGGAGCAAGTGATGTGACTCTATTGATTACCAATAAGTATTGTTTCATGTCCAAGTAAGAAAAAGACAAGAATTGGGCTTTTTTAAATGACGTGTCTATAACAAAGAATTGAAGGGCTCATTACGCATACTAACTGTCTTATATGTCGCATTTTAGGCTGACTTTTCATTTTGCGCAAGAGTGCCTAAAGTTTTGCATGTCGCCTTCAATTTAATCAAAAAACAGATCGCTTTGTTTTTTGCTCCAATACATCTGTTGTTCCGTTTCTATCTCTGTTTAATATTCTTTTGCTGACTCAATACTTTGGCCGGCCTTGTTTTTCTTGAACTAAGCATATATACTAGTAATAATCAGAGATTAGCGAGATGCGTTCGACCATTTGGGAAAAGAATATTACATTAAGTGCCAGATATTTTTCACATGTTTAATAAAATCGCAAAAAATGTTATAAATCAATAACCCAGTGTTTATAATATAGTATATATTTGGTGGCTTGCTTGTCGAGTTTGACCTTCTCTTCGCGTTTGGTGTGCTTGCTTGTCGAATTCTGGACTGTGCATCCTTGCTGTGTGGACTGTTATCAGGTAAGATACGTTGTTTACGTTTGAAGTTAGAGTTACAGGCATTTGGAATCTTGCGAAAGCATATCGATATGTTCATTTCCTTCGTTTCTAGCGGGAGTTGAGCTACACGTTAATCTGCGTTAATAGAGGAAAAGGAGCCAAAAGATAGATAATTATACAAGAAATAAAAAATAAATCACTAAATGAAAAGCTAAATATACTAAATGAAAGAATAAAATATAAAAATATATTTGCTACGCAAGCAGTACGCTACGCGAGATTATAATTATTTGATTGTTCTTGAATCTTTTATTTGAAAACTTCGAAAAAAGCATTTACTTATTTAAAAACGCACAACATTTACGGTCGAATTCGGCAAGGAACCGGGAAAACATCAACGTGCCCGTTAAATTGCCATTGCCTTTGAGGAGACATTGACAGCCTCCGCGAGACATCTTCGGCGTAGCGTTACAAATTTGCATAAATATTATTGAGATCATCTCAAAAGGCAATTTCCCGTTTTCTTCATTTTCTATCAACTGATTCAGATTGTAACCGTGTCTTCTACTGACAGATGACAGGATAACTCAGGTGGATAACTTGTTCACTAAACCCAGTTTTAACAGTGAAGGAAGCGAAACTAAAATATTGCGACTTTTCGGCCGCTGTTTCACAAGCTGAGAATGGAAACACGCGCCATCGAATTTAACCTCGCTAAACCAGTACGCCGCACATAATTATGCTTTAATCTTTTGAATCAAATCTTCGAAAAGAGCATTTCCTTGATTAAAAACGCACAATATTTTCGGTTGTAATCGGCAAGGAACCGAGAAAACGCTTGAAGAGCGAACACTTTCCAGCTCGAGCGTACACGTCTGCACATCGCTCCAACAATATTAAAAACGCAATACAAAGTTGGCTGTCTCGTAGAGTTGTTCCCCGTAAAACGGAATCAAACTGTGGCCGTTTCACTACAAGAAACCAACGCTGACAAAACTGGGTACCACCGAGTGGTACTTATAATCAAATGACTCGATAAAGTGTCTGCCATTGCAACTGCACCTGTTCGTTTCACTCGCATTAGGAATGTTGCTTTTCTCGAAATAAATCATGGCCATTTGCCGAGCTACACAACTCGGCAACTTTTTGCTTTGGTGATCACAAATTATGGCCATTTGCCGATTTACAAAACTTGGTAGGTAAATTATTTGCCGAGCTACACATCTCCGAAACTGAAACTACGCAACTTGTCTCTTGATTTAGTCAGCGCAAGCCGGGCAGCGTTGGTTTCTTGTAGTGAAACGGGTAAACAACACTGTGCCGAACTTATTCCTGTGTCTTCGCAGTCGTACAGATTTCGTGAAGGCGTTGATAAATCTAAATCTAATCCGCAAGTCTTCTTTCAAACTTAAACAGCGAAACCATCCTAAGGAAGCACACCAAATGCGATGCAAGAACGTGAAACTCGACTCCCGCTGAAACGAAGGAACTGAACATCGATAAGCTTTCGCAATACTTTCGCAAGATTCCAAATGCCAGTAACTCTAACTTCAAACGTAAACAACGAAACTTATCTGATAACAGTCCACACAGCAAGGAAGCACAGTCCAGAATTTGAAGAGCAAGCAGAACATCGAACTCAAGAAGGAAGCACACCAACACGCGAGGCAATACGTGAAACTCGACTCCCGCGAGGGCTCCCGCTAGAAGCAAAGCACATGGTTGATGGAAATGACGTCATTCGCCCCTGCATAATATTCTTCGGGGGGGCCAAACTGGTGTCGATGAATACGCAGTCGAAAAATCTCGATTTCGCCTGGATTAGGAATGCGTTCTTTGTCGAACGCAATTATTTTACATGTAGGGCCAGCAATAAAAGCACAGTTGTTATGAATATATAAATAATTTCGAAAAATCAACTAAAAAAATCAATGAAAAATCAACTAATTAAAATTCAACAAAAGATGGTCATGCCCTCAGCCCTTCGATTGCACAGTTCCAGAAAAAATCCACACCCACCCCATGGAAGGTCATTGGAAATTCCCAGGGGGAGGGAGGGGGGGTCTTAAGAGCCAAAATTTTAGAAGCAAAGTATGAAGCTAAACTGGAATTTCCTAAAGGGATGGGGGGTGAAAAATAAAAAACCTTCCATGGGGGGAGTATGGATATTTTCTGGAACTGCACATTCTGAACAATGGAATCTGGTATTAGTCACAGGGAGTTTGAAAATCAACCGTGGTCAAATGCAATGTATTGATGACCAGTATTCTAGACCTGTACTGTATGATTTTACAAGTCTGGAGTGTTAACAAACGTCACTACAAATTAAGGAGGTTAGTATATGATAGGAATCAAATGAAGTAATAATTTATTGTTTTATATTTATATTAATATTATTTTTTTATTTATTTGTTATAATCTATATTAACTCATACCTGAGATTTATAATTTCCAGAAACCTCTTCAATAAAGAAGGAGTGTCCACCAGGCACTATCAAAAAGAAATCGCAAAATTATGACTTTTAAATTAAACTAAAGCTAATTAGTTACAGAGTATAGTACATGAACTATTTCATAGGCCAAGGTGCTGTATGTCAAGCTGTTGTCAAATGGTGGGTCAGACTATAATGGTGGTGTTTAAACTACTAACAAAAGTCCTTGTCTCCGTATTCAACAGGGTCAACATGGATGTTAACTCCAACCAGTTTCTGAATCATGATGTAACAAGTAATCAGATGTTAAGTCTATCCCATTATCCCTACCATTTAGCTATGTCAATTTTCTAGTACAGTGGAACCTCAATTAAACAAACCTCTATATAACAAAGTCCTTGGTTTAATGAACAATATTCTCCAGACCGGCCTTTTAATTAATGTTTAAAACATGAGCAGCAGTGTTTTATCGGGATTTAAAACAGTTTTAGACTGGATGAAACGCATGGTGCCAGTTTTTTGAACGGCTTAAAAAAACATTCCTGGAAAAGCGTGTGTCAAGAGAGTTCATAACAATGATGCTTTTGTGAACATTGGAAATTAGCATACGAGTAAAACATTAAACACCGATACTATAAGGAGGAGGTTTTATCGGGTTTTAAAACCAATGCACATGATGTTTTATCGACCATTTGATAGGCCAATGGGCTTATGAATTATTGATGAGTTTTTGAAAATGTATAGAACAGAACCTCGTTATAACAAATGCTCGATAATAATAATGAACCAATTTCCCTAGTCTCTTGGTACTTCGTTAAATTTAGGTTCCACTGTGAACAGTTTACCAGGCCCCAGTTGTTCAAAGGCCGGATAACTTTTTTCAGGGGATAAGTCACTATCCGACAGTTTCAATCTGTGCAAAGATTTCAGTATTTCCTCTTGTACAAGCGAATATAAACACTCTAACCACGGCTTAGTTTGGGAGTGTACGAAAACCTTGGACAACATTTAACGTGAAGTATTTTTTAGACCCTAAAGAGTGCCTTATCCACCGGATAAAGTTATCCGGCCTTTGAACAACTGGGGCCAGGTGTTTAACCCATTTATACACCTGGGTAAAGTGGAAAAATGGGGCTATGGGGAGTAACTTTTTTGTCTCTGTTAACAAATTGATGCAATGACAAACAATTTGACTCTGCGGCCTGTTCCAAACATCGTGCTACTGCCGTGCCGAACTTAAATCAATTTGACCTGCCAGTGGTACAGCAGTAGCATGGCAGTGGTTTCAAACGTCAAATTTAATTCAGTCGTGCCAAATTCAAAAATATAGATGTGCGTGGAACGAGCAAATTAACCCAAAATACATTAAAATAATTTATGAAATCAGTTAAGTTCGGAATGGCAATAGCATTACGATTAATTTGAAACCAAGTCAAGCTCCTGTTGTGCGGCACGACAGGGCCTGCCATGCTAAATAGTCGTGCTGAATTTAATTCAGCCTGCTGAACTAAATGGTTTCAAACCTTGTGCTACTGCTGTGTTTAATTCGAATTAAATCCTTGAATTTAGTTTGGCACGGCAGTAGCACAATGTTTGGAGCAGGCCTTAGTCAGCCACCCTCCGATGAAAGTCTGACATGCTGACAATTACTGATCAGAAATATTCTGGTATGGTGAAACCTGAATTGATAAATCAAAGTTCATGCTAAGCCAAGATTAGCTTAATCAGGCTTTGAACAACTGGGATTTTTCTTGGGTCCAGGTTTAGAGAGGGAGATAAGTGGGGGGTGCCTGACAACTTGGCTTTATTTCCACTCTCAGTCATAAACCAGAGTAACCGCCCCCCTCTCCCTCCCTCCCTCCCTCCCTCCCCCCCCCCCCCCGATCATATCAATCCTGCCAATTATCCCCTTTTAAATGCAAGGTAACTGAGTTAACAACAAAGAAAAGCTGGCATTCATTGGACGGTCAGCAGCTCGGTAGTTAGCACATGTGCAGAGCACTGCAATGGGGCAGCATATTTGAACATGGCAGAGCCTAGCAGAATGTCTGTGGAGTTTCTGCTTGGTTTGCCTCTGTTTTTCTGCCCCTCCCTCCTCCCCTTTATTTTGAATTCTTTCTTCCACTGCTAATGTAATGTGATAGGTGTCCGGATGACAAGGCATGGGGGCTCATGGCTGGGTTGCAGGGATTGCCAGCCATGGGAGGGTGTTACTGTCTAGATGCCAGGTGGTCACAGTAAAGACCCCTGGACTAATCCCGGGCACCCTTCTTCCACTCAGCTTGTTGCAGCTGTTAATCACATACCTGATGTTGGTTTTTGAGATCTGCATGATGAATAAGATGGATGATCTTTACAAGACATGCTACTGCAAGTTCATAAGTCTGATTCTCTGGTGTAATGATATCACCATCACTTCCTGGTACATCACTTCTGTTGTCACTTTCTTCTAATGATCTGAAAAGCTTGTCTGTAATTGCTGGACTAATACTAGCAGCTGAACACTCCTGGAAAAAATGCAAGCCATCAGCTGACCATTAGTATATTTTTAATTAGTAATTCAATCAGGCACCACAAAGAACGTTCGGGCTTCTCTGTTGTAGGCGACATTGAAAACTTCGAGAGTTCCGTGTGGTTTGAAATGGGAAGTGCTTACAACCAAAATTGCTTCCACATGTAAGACGTGAATTCATTTAAAACTAAAGTGCAGAGTAACATCACATTACGCTTTTATGGATATTTCCACTAACAATAATATATTGAGTTTTGATTGTCGTTCTCACTGCGACCCCCACATTACAAGTTTTATGCCAAATAGAATGTAGAGGCCATTGCCTAAGGAAATACAAATAGCGATCAAAACCTTTATATTCTTTAGCTATGAGTTTTAAGCATACGAGGAGGTGAGTATAAAATGCAGACTGCAGACTGCAGATCGATTGCAGACTGCAGACTGGGTATAAAATGCAGACTTGGTATAAAATGCAGACTGCAGACTGCAGACTGGGTATAAAATGCAGACTGAGACCAAAACTGCCTCTTCGTCAAAACAATATAGGATGCATTTTGAATTTTTCAACTTAACTTACACTAGTGTCATACAATCGCCTTTTGAGATCATTTCCCATGAAATTGACGTTATTATATTCTTTTCGAAGAGCGTCAACCTTGAATTGAAATGAACAACCCAAAGCATAATGTAAGCAAATTATAACACGGACACATGACCTTTACTTCGCACGTGGTCGATCTCTGCTTTGCGTCAACATGGCATCGGTGACATTGGTAAGTGGCAGTAAAATAATGTTTTTTGAATAAAATAGGGGATCATGTGTTGCTAGAATACTGAGGGTATACAATGTCTTTGACAGTATTTATTCAAAGAAACTAGTTAAAATCTGTCGATTTCAAATTGCATGCCCCCTCGGAAATCAAGTCTGTTTACCTCATCATATGAAAACCATCATGGGCGTAATTGTTTACGAACTAGTGCAAAGCGATTAAGCTCGAGTCTTCTTTGTTAAGAAAGGGCCTCAGGAAATAAAAAGCTACCAAATCGAGATAAAGAAAACAAACTGTTGAGAAATGGGTCAAAAATAAGGTTAATTTCGTACGAGGTGATCTCGGAAATGTGATTGCGTGACACTAGGGTTAGTTGAAAATTGAAAATGTATCCTGTACTTGACGAAAAGACGGTTTTGGTCTCAGTCTGCATTTTATACCTAGTCTGCATTTTATACCCAGTCTGCAGTCTGCAATCTGCAGTCTGCAGTCTGCATTTTATACTGACCGGCATATGAGGTGATATTTTTGCCTTAATTGCTATTACTTTTTAAAAGAAATATTTTCACTATTTTGGCAGGCTAGAAATAAGGCATGACCGAGCTTTAGAAAATTTGTTTGGCAACATGACCGGCCACTCACTGTCCAAAAATTATTTTAAGCCTTGCCCTACCCACCCACCCCTCTCATATAGGTACCTCCTCCCTCCTCTCCCCCACCCAGCCCATTATTGTCTGCTACAAATCTTCCCTCTGTTCGACATGTTATTAAAACTTGACAAAATATCAGAGAAATAATTTAGTGTCTAGTAACAAAAACAGTAATCATACAGTAAACGGAATTATGGAACAATATGCATTAACTGTACATGACCGCATAATTAACGTTTCATCGAGCGTGGTCCAGATACAAGGAAGTCTTAAATTTATGATACAGAATTTTCCTAACTCAGCCGGTATGATATGTAACGTCGATCATGTACGCTGTACAATGTATATAAATCAAAGAACATAAGTCTATGTAGCTACTTACTAATTACTTATTACAAAAAATAAATATACGTGTTGAAGGTTGCGGTAGACTGGACTAATTAAAAACAGCTGAATTCCGTGTTCCGTGTTCGCGAAATTCATTGAACTGGTCTCCGGTCCAGCAGAAAGTGAGCACTCGAGCTCAACTTAAATTCCTGAGAACGCTTTTTACATACCTTCTCATTAAGGAAACTCCAGATTTGCTGCGGATCAGCAAATATGCTGCAATAATCAAATAGAGTATCAGGCTGAATTTCAATATTGTAGCTCTATGAAATAAAGATGAGAATCTGTAGCACTTGAGCAATCTGTAAAATCTGCGAGAGATTTTCAATAAAAATCTTTCATCCAAATAATTACTAAATTAAAAATAGCATTCTACAGACCAGTTTGGCAAATTAAACAAAGAAACAGGTTATCCTTGCCTGTTAGTGTCTTTACTGAAGGGTAATCCCTCTGATTCCTCATCCGCCATTTTTGTTTTGTAAATACCAGAGTGACCTCGTCCCAGGGTCTTCGCGGAATGTGGCGCGATATCAGCCCTGTGGAACAACTCGGCATTTATCATGATCCTAGCCATTATTGTTCCCTAGCTGAAGTTTGTTGATTTGAACCACCAGGATGCGATGCCTCTTATACCTTGTCCGTTTACTCTAGCTTGCAGATGTCTTAGGCAAATATCGATTGTCTACTGGACATGTCCAAGACTGTCGACCTGATACCGCCCGAAAAAGCCCCTCTTCCCCCCCCCGGGGGGAAAGGACTCCCATATAAAAGTGACGGGGGTGGTCTTTGTACGTCGCACCTTTTAGGGGTTAAAATTCGCGGTTTGGTACCCCTTAGGGCGCTTAGTGGTACCTTTTAGGGTGAGCCGAAAAATATGAGAGGAAGCAAACGTTGTTCGGATCAGGCCCACAAAACAGAATTCTGATACCTTTTAGGGGTACTTTTGAAAATTTCCGACCATCAACCCCTTCACTTTTATATTGGAGTCCCCCTCTCGGGATCTTCGGACCCGTACAGATCTTACAGATGGACTAATTTTGTCCATTTGAAGTATGGTTATTTCTCAAAGCGTGAGACCACCAAATACAGATCTAAAAACGTGTATTTCGTGTTCTCACGCCGTAAGAACAGCTAAGAATGAGCCAGAGTGGACAAAATTAGTTCGCTGTGCGGGTCGAAAGATGGTTTTTTCGGATCCGATCACGTCGAAACGGGAAGACCCCAAAACGATAATTCGACACGAAGGATTTTAACACACTTGCAAATTCAGTCGCAGGCTTGCGCGACTGATCGTAAACAGAGATCATTTAAAATGATCTTTGTTTACGATGTTCGCGTTTTGGGAGATGTTCGTTTTCGAGTTTTGCAGTCTTCGGTTTTCGGAGTCTTCCATGTAAATCAAACACACTAAAGCTTAACGAAACGACAGGATTGTTGATATATTCAGAACAGGAAGTGTCTAAACTGTTAAGATGAAAGTTCAAGCGTACAATCAAGCGAAATGGTTACAAAAAGACAACTTCCATAAAGAAAGGTGGTACTATTTACAATGACAGACACCTTCAATTGCAACACAAACAGCTCTGCCATGTTAATTTAACCATTTCAGTTCAATTCATCCTTTGTGTCGGAGGTCTGCTTTTTTCCGTTTTTGCCTTCCCTTTTAGTTTTCCACCTTTTCTTATTAGCGCTATCTTTTAGCTTCTTTTCACTTTTTAAATACTTGCATTTTATTGTTACACGCCTTAAATCTGCTGTGACCTTGCTTGCAACTGACATGACTGGATGATCATAGTACGATCGAAACAGGCCTTATTTTAAAATCAAACGTGTTGTCCTTTTTCTATAGATTTCCGAATATCAAAATATCGGCTAGTGCAAATTCAGCAAGAAAGACAGTGGAACATATAATGAAACTGATTACCTAAGAGTGTGATCAGCTGTCGCTAAATTATTTAGCTTTATGTATTATAGTGCGAAATTACAAAGAAACTGAGAAAACAATGAACACAACCAGATGCTAATATTATAATATAAAAATACAATGGATGAACAAAGAAACTGAGAAAACAATGAACACAACCAGATGCTAATATTATAATATAAAAATACAATGGATGAACATGATCGACAGAATCGCTAGAACATAGATTTGTGTCACGTGCACCCAATCATTGACTAGTGCCTTTTCCCTCGCTTCTTCCATAAGCGTAGTGGACTTTGATTAAAAAGTGGTAACCTGATTAACCCGCATTGTTCATAAGGTCACTTTGTGTTTTGTGAAGGAAACTTCTACGTCACAGAAGTATCATTCATTTCAACCGGCATCCGGCTATCGCGAGACGTGACCTCAGCCTTTGCTTTCAAAATGCAGACAAAACATTTTCTTCTGTCGATAGCTGTAGTCTACATCTCCTGTTCCGCTGATGGTTTTCGGTTTTGGCAGAACCCAGCGCAGCGTCCCTCACAAGCAAAAGAAATCAAGACGCCGGTGATAATTGGTAACAGTGAATTTTAATTCTTGTTTTGGTAATAACCTTTGAATTTTCAATAGTGTCAACATTCAAAACCAAGAAAAAAAACATTGAAACTGAGGATTACTTCGCAGACACTACATGTACACGGGGTACAGTTCAATAGCTCTCGTGAGGGATCACATTTTATGATTTTATGGACGGACAGATGAGTGAGAACAAGGACAAAGGGAGGATTTACTACCATATTACATAACACATCACGCAAGATGAGGCGAAGAGCATTTAATGTATCATATTGCACAATTCCGCTCCAAAACAACTACAGCGCCGAAGATATTAAAGACTTTTGAGCAAGTTTAAAATGTTTAAAATTTTAACTGTTCAATTATCTACAAAAACGACACCAAGTAATTATACACACGTTACGTAATAGACCTTTATCACCGGTAATTTGATGTAGGCCAGCGAACTAAAAACCATTGACACTGCTAAAAAGAGAACCTTTAAATTCGTAAAACGGCCAAGTTTCAGAGTCTTGTCTTTTAAAATATACCATTTGATTTTTTATGGGGAATGTTGGGCAAATGTCAAAGCTACAATTTTCCGTAAATCGTTGGCTGAAGAAAAACATCATGCACAGTTAAACGAAGCAAAAACATAGTTTGTAAATGTATATAAAATTTTGTAAAATATATATTGACTATATTCACTAAATTATTTTATAATTGTATTTTGTTTTTTTTATTTATTAAATTGGTCTTTCGTTTTTCTTGTTTTAGTTCCCGGAACAGGAGGTAGCCAACTGCAAGTTAAGCTCAACAAACCCAAAGTTGCACACTGGTATTGTAGCAAGACAACATCGGATTACTACACTTTATGGCTCAAGAAATCCTCGTTGTTACCTTATGCCATTGACTGTTGGGTTGACAACATGAGGTACGCTTAGGCACTGAGGCCCCATTCCCCCTCCCCCCTCCACCCCCACCTCGAGCTCTCCCACTAGGCAGGCATCCAGGGCCCGGTTGTTCGAAAGCCGATTAACGCTAATCGACGATTAAAAGTTAACCGAGTTTTTCATCTGGCTCATTAAAATGTTTTTAAAAGCTAATTAAGGTAACTCAGGGACAAAAATCTTTTTGATGAGTCTTTATTGGTTAGTAATTAAACTCGAATCAAACTCGAATCGGGCTTTGAACAACTGGACCCTGGACGCGAAGGAGAAAAAGGATTCAAGAGCAGGCCTCGATCGTCTCTGTTCCACGCTCGATAATTACGATATTCATGTTTCAATGATGTCAGTTGCTGAACTTTTCGTCCCCCATTTTGACTCTACTTTCAAACCCGTTCAAGTAAATTAAAGATGAGAGAAATCAAGATGATCGAGGGAAGTTTCGATGCCATCGATCGGTTTCTATCGTTTGGTAAACTATTCCCGCAGAGTAATGAGCGACTTATAGCAAAAATGTCGATGTTGCAACTTTTGCGCTAAAGAAATGCGCCGAAAAATGCAAAAAGTTTAGGAACACGAAAAAGGGGGAAAGAGCAAAATGTCCCAAACTGGTAGGGAATCTAGTCACTGGGAATCGCGTAAGCGTATATTTTAGGTTGTTTGTTATAATAATAATAATAATAATAATAATAATAATAATAATAATAATAATAATAATAATAATAATAATGATAATTTTAAAAGGATTTTATTCCTAACCAAAGTAGTACCGCTAAATTAAATGAGCAAGCTTGCATTAGGAATCATACCATAGGTTAATTGGATTTACAGGTGCATAAACACCGTTACCAAACTTAAATAAACTACAACAAATCTCATTAGTGGACCTCGTTTGTTTAATAAAGAAAACAAAACAAAACAAAACAAAAACATACTATAAAATTACTGTATATTATCGCAACAAACATATTCTCTTTGAGGAATTATTAGTACGGGTAAGTTATATAAGTTATCTAATAAGTATACAATTCGGATTAATTTGTTAGCCGATTCCTTCCATTCATTTGTGTTCTTTTGATGGCTCATGATTATTGTAAAAGTGAAGAAGTGAATTCAGCTGCTCTATTTTCTAAATAGACCAAACGATCCGTTTACTTTGAGCCATGACCAAATTACATCTAGGAAGGAAAAGTGACATTTCTAACGGGGTTTCACAATGGTGGTCGTAACAAGAGCTGGTCGCTTACGAGAGTGCGCAAGGAGAGCTTTGACTGTGTCTTAGAGTTTCCAAATTTTGAACAAGTAAATAAAAACCGAACTCGTTTGAGGTTCTTTTGGCCAAGAGGTACCGAACAGCTGAAGTCACCCTCGTTCAGCATAATAATATTGCTTTATCTTCCATTAAACTTATGAAATCTATTTCGGCAATGTGGTAAAATCACTTACTGAAATATCAGGTCTTTTAAACGATTGCTACAACTAGTCCTGGTGTTCGGACTAGTGAGCAAAGAATAAACTACTCTCTAGAACTATAAACTGAGTGAACTCTAAAATCTGTCTTGCAACAGATTCAGTTCCCTTGCCTATATATCTCTTGCCTATACGTAGCGAATGTAATCAGTTACCATGTTTACTATGATGGCAAACTAGAGAATTTATTCTTACTAGGGGTACTTGTAGCTGTAGTTTGATTTTCTCTAAACTAACGTTTATATTTATGTTAATTTTCTCTAACGTAAATACTCTTTATACTGTTCCGTGAACGATAAAACTTACTCAATCGTATCAGGGAGAAAGCGCTTTTAATTATGCCCACGACCGTTCAAGACTTTGTGAAGTCACCTGGCCATTCTGCTGAGAGCTTATAGCCGCCTTTTCAGTTTCTGCCTTGAGTTTCTAAACGTCTCAGCACGCTAACACATAACGTCCGTTCTCTCCAATATTGAACATTTTGTTTTCTTTTAATGAATCGTAGACTTGTGTACGACGCAAATACGAACACAGTGAAGAACGCGCCGGGCGTGGAAACGAGAGTTCCCGGATTTGGCAACACAAATACAATAGAGTACCTGGATACAGACAACCTGATAAAATATTTTGCTCCAATGGTGGATAGCATGGTCTCTTGGGGATACGAACGAGGTGTGACTGTCAGAGCCGCTCCCTATGACTTTAGATACGGACCTGGTAAGCTGCCATTCACGCCTTAATTCCTCTCCCTTTCGCCTACATTTTTTGTCACGTGGGCAGAGAGCATGAGCAGTGCAGGTTTTATAAACAGACACTTTGATAACAACAATCAAAGAGGTCTAACCCCAGAAGACAAAGAAGACTTCTGATGGGAAGCAACCACAACCGGATCTAGCCCGCGAGCAAGCTCTCTTTTAGGTCAGCCGTGAGAGGATTGAGGTGGGGGCAAACCACCTCAAACCTTTCGCGACTCGCTTCGCTCGCCGCTCGCTAAAAGTGAGCCTGCTCGCAGGCTAAACCGGCTCTGATCTGCATTTCTCGTGTAATCATAAACGGCGCAAAAATGCCCTTGTTTATTGGGACGAACCGTCCTTACGAACAATGCTACCAGATACGAGGGTGATTTGCATCGTTCACGGCAATACAAGAGAAAAGCAGATCTTGACAAGGGCTATTGGAATCCGAAAAGAAGATTGAATGTAAACCACATTTTTTGGATATAATAAAGTATCCACGAAAAAAAGTACAGTTATTATTGAATATTTTAAGCTTTCTGGGATTGTTCTTAAATGTCGTTATTTATATCTTTGAATATGCGTGGTTGTTTACCCCCAATTTTCTTTTTGGATTCCAGTAACCCTTCAGTAAGATCTCCTTAAGTTTCTCCGCATAGTCATAAACCTCTCAAAAATACCTTGTTATTATGCGAGGTTTTGCTAGTCACGTATATCTAGTTATATTAAACTGAGGGCACCTAGATTAACTAACCTTCATGTATGTTGTACTCTTGCAGAATCACAATCAGAATATTTCACAATGCTGAAGAATCTGATCGAGGAAACTTATTCAGCGAACGGCAACAAGAAAATCACTTTGATGAGTCACAGCTTAGGATGTCCATATACTCTGGTATTCTTGAACAATCAAACGAAAGACTGGAAGGACAAGTACATTCTGCAATGGATTACCTTATCAGGTCATTGTTGAAACAAGGCATTAATTCGTTACTTCAACACTTATTTTAGAAGAAAGAGATAAGTTCAGATGAAATGAGATGGCTGAAAGGACTGATTAGATAAGAGAGTTTGCCTCTAAAGAAACTGTGTGCTGCGTCGTTGGGGAGTAGAAACGAATGCTTGGTTTTTAATTATCAAAAAAAGTTCGTCTATAGAATTAGGAAGGTTGGAAAAACAGCGAAAAATGAAAAAAGACAAGAAACCTTTAAGCTAATGTAATTAAAGAAAGGTAAGGTTTTTTTATGTCAGGAAGGCAAGGCACGGTTAGGTTAGATTAGGTTACGGTGGGAGAGTTTGGTAGAATTGATAACTTTCTGTTTACTTTAGTAGGTTATTCATCACTCTGCTAGTATTCGTATTTTTAAGTGTTTCGCATATATTGAGGTTCTTTTTAAACTCATTTATTTTTTACCTGTTTTGTATGTTAGGAGTCTGGGGCGGTACAGCACAGCAAGTCTGTCTCTACTCCTCTGGATACACGCTGGGCATTCCACATTTCCTTGTCCACCCGCTAACCATCAGAGGTGAACAGCGCACGGCCACAAGTAACATATTCTTGCTTCCGAGCCGCGAGCTGTGGTCAGCGGATGAAGTTCTTGCCAAAACTCCAGAACGCAGTTACACCGTGAACAACTTTGATACGTTCTTTAAAGATATAGGCTTCCCGCTTGGAATAACACTCCGAAAATTGGTAAATGAGAACCTCACGTATCCACTAACTGCGCATGCGCCGAACGTAACCGTACACTGCTTGTATGGTGGTGGGGTGGATACGGCCGAGAGTTTTACATTTGGTGCTGGCGAGTTCCCGGATACTCAACCCAAAGTGTCTTATGGTGACGGAGATGGCACTGTGAACATACGCAGCCTCCAGGCCTGCAGTAAATGGAACCAGCGGCAGCTCTATCCCGTCACAACAAAGCAGTATCCCTCGGTGGATCACAATGGAGTTCTGAGCAATGAAGAAGTCCAAAATTATGTTAAGACTTTGTTGATTTGAATGCACGCCTTCGCAATACTTGTTGAATCAATTATGATCTTAAAATAGAGTAGTCTGCTTTATCGTAGCGGTCGTAATACTAAAACGATTTAATTACTTCAAATCTGGACAATCTTAACAAAGACGAAAAGAGAATGAGGTTCGAACCAAAGATTAAAGGGAATATGTCAGCTGGGGCACATGCGTAGGAGATTCGGATTGAGACTAATTTGCATACAACTCGTTGCGGGATGTTTGCTTTTCCGCCATTGCAAAAGCTTTGAAAAATATCGCAACAAACAGCTTCTGTAATTACTAAAGAATGTTCCTAAATAAAAAAAAGTCTTCTAACTTTCCGAAGATCACCGCGATTCAAACAGAAGAAACAGCTTTTTTAACTCTCCGACGATATTTAAAAAAGCCGGGCCAACGATTTCAAAGTGCTTCTCATCAACGCGCACATGCGCCAAGTGTGGCATAGTCCCCTTAAACATGTAACCAATGTCCAGACTTCTTACCAATAGAAGATTATCCTATGATATTATGATTGAATAGCCTAGATTATGAGTATACAGAGGAAGAATAAATGTGCATACCATTTGGCAAATTACTAATGTTATGAAAGGGTTCTGTGTATACTTCAAAAAGTGCACATTAGAAGGGATAAATGTGATAAATGAAAGCAAAGATGGAAAAATAAAGGGAAAATGGAAATTAGTCACGCTGAGGCACCAACTCATGTACTCACACTTGATCACGTGACTGATCCAAGGGCCAAGATGGAGAGGAATCTGAGTACGGGATTAACGCACACAATTTCCCACTTTAGGAACTGAGAGTCTATTATGAGTGAGGATTAGGGATCGTTTGGGGGCAGTGGCAGCGGCAGTCTGTTGTCAACGCGGAAACGTTTATTAGATGAAATAGATTTAACAAGAGTTAACGATACTCCGAGAAACAACCGTAATTAACTGAGGGACTGGTTATAAAACTTTGCCATGAAAACAATGGTGCTGCAATTTAATTATGTTGGAAGGGCCGCGACCGTGCAAAATCCTTTGTTTTAATGTTCACACCACAGTTGAATATCTCAACAGGAACATTTCTATTGGTCAGTTGCTCCAACACATTTCAAAATCTATTGTGGTTTGTGAACGGTCAGGACCAAAAATGCTAAGAAAAACATATAACAAAGATGTTTGTCAGGCTTCACTACCATTGCCTTTTATTAACCATGGAAACACCGAAAAATGACATCCATCCGAATGCCTACAAAATGATCTAATGAGGTACAAAGCAAATCGGGTCTCCCGTCTCTTCCCAGTACCACTACGCATACACACTCGCTCCAGACCTTTTGTTTGAACTGACCGCGCGCATTCTGACAGACCAAGGCAAAAATACGACTGTTTTGCAGTCTAGCTTTTATTCAACGGATTCAAAAGTTAGAACCTGCACTTTGTATAGGGTAACAAACAACACTAAATGAAAGCGCTGCTTGACAGTTTTCATCGAATTGTCAACTTTAGCTAGGTTTTTGTCTTCCAGATTCAACGTTAGAACCACCTTGTACAGCGTAATAAACAGTACCACAGGAAAGTACTGCTCAGTAGCTTTCATTTCAATGGTCACACTTTAGGATTTTATGCACCGGATCCAACGTTAAAACCACCTTGTACAGCATAATAAACAGCACTGCAGGAACGTCAGTACTACTTAGCAACTTCCATGTAAATGGAAGGATTACATCCGCAGACTCAAAAGTTAGACCCACCTCGTACAGCATAATAAACAGCACCACAGGAAAGTACTGCTCAGTAGCTTTCATTTCAATGGTCACACTTTCAGATTACATCCGCAGACTCAAAAAGTTAGACCCACCTCGTGCAGCATAATAAACAGCACCACAGGAAAGTACTGCTCAGTAGCTTTCATTTCAATGGTCACACTTTCAGATTACGTCCGCAGACTCAAAAAGTTAGAACCACCTCGTGCAGCATAATAAACAGCACCACAGGAAAGTACTGCTCAGTAGCTTTCATTTCAATGGTCACACTTTCAGATTACATCCGCAGACTCAAAAAGTTAGAACCACCTCGTGCAGCATAATAAACAGCACCACAGGAAAGTACTGCTCAGTAGCCTTCATTTAAATGGTCACACTTTTGGATTTTAACCACAGTCCCAAAAGTTAGAACCGCCTTGTTCAGCATAACAAATAGCATCAATTTGAATGGTCACATTTTAGGATTTTATCCACCGGATTCAATGTTAAAACCATCTTGTGGCTGATTGAATAATGAACAGCACCACGTGAAAGAATTGCTAAGTAGCTTTCATTTGAATGCATGCATGGTCTTTTTTATCCAGCGGATATAATACGTATTGCAAACAACTGTGTAGCATATAGAGAGGTTTTCAATTGAGCTTCGTAAAACCAGAACCAAGGTAATTACTCTGACCAATCACATCAGACACAAACAACGCAGTGAACCAATCAGAATTCAAAGCAAATACGTGTAACCGGCGCTAAGCGCGGGAAAACGCGTGCGTGCAAGTCACGATTGGCTTTGGCTTTGTTTCTCATTGGTTAACAAAGTGGCGCGAGTTTAGTTTACCAATCACAGAACGTAGTAAAGCAAAACCATAGCGAACGCACAATTACTTTCGACCGTCAACTGAAAATCGCTTTATAGCTAACAGCACTACGGGCTTCGCTTTATCCAGTTATTCTCTATGATTCCAGTTTCCACACTGGAATTAACAGACCGTCAAAATATATGTTTCATATATTTATATTTATTTATTCATCCTTCACGAGTATTATACAAACTCACAACATGACCAGCTCCTAATCGGCTTGATAACTCAGTTGGTAGAGCACTGCACCGGCATCGTAGAGGGCATGGGTTCGAATCCCGTTCAAACCTGACTTTTTCTTCAGGTTTTCTTTTCGCGACTGCTTAAGTTGCGTAGTAACTGCTGGAATCTTTCATCCGCAGTTCAAAATGTGTTTCATATATTTACATTTATTTAGACTCAAAAGTGGCTGGGAGGTATTGTACATCATGAGCAGAGTGACACACGGAGTGGACGCAATAAAGAACAGTCAAAATTTACCGACCTTGTTTACAAAGAGGACAATTTTTTGGTTTGAATAGCTATGATTTGACTCACTTTAGCACTTGTAATAGTTATTCAGCTGATAGACATTTGTATTATACTGTTTCTGCAAAAGAAAGCCACGATGTCATGGACAAAGGCTACAAAACAAAGTTTTATTAGCTGCTATGTTGCTAAAGTTGAAAACAATACTTTTTATTGTAAATATTTCGCCCATGTGAGAATTAAGTGCGAAGGCCTTCATAGAAGCAAATCACATGACAGCAATACTTGGTGCGTAGGACTTGGCCTAGCTTGTGATAGGCCAAGAATATTTGCTATCCTTCAATAGAAGGAAAGAAAGGAGGGCATCGCTTTTTAAGTTGCACAATTTAATTAGCGCGAAAGCGAAACTGAAAGGAGGATTTCACAAAATGAAGAGGGGTAAAGTCATTTTTCATGTAGTAGTTCTGGTTGTGATCCTGTCTACCTGGGAAACCTCGACAGCTGAACCAAATGAACCAAGGAAATTAAAAGCTGGTGATATTAAGACACCGGTGATTATAGGTAAATATATGTGCTTTGAAAGCCTTTTATTGCGATGGAGGCTAAACGTTCGTATTATTTTTTGTCGAGCCTGAAAATCAAACTGAACAATAAAAAAAAAAAAATGTTCGAGGTGTGCAAAAAGACAGTCATTGCAATATTTCTGAAATGATGCTTTTTCCGATGTGAAGTTTGATACAGAAATAGACAATGTACATTCATGTTTGTTATTCTCGAATTTGGGTTTCATGAAGTAAAACTCCAGTTCAATGATCTTTACATATATTTATATACTCTCTTTCCAAAATAATTACAAAAGAAATTTTGCCTTTACTACGGTCTTAGCATGTTCAAAACGCCTTTATGACCTTCGTGCTCTCATAGAGTTCCTTATATAACGAAGACAGGATTTAGTAGAACTTTTCGGACGTTTTTTCAAATCTCTAAAAGTTCTTCTGATGGCACCCTTTTTATAGGTGGTCTATATATTCTCAAAATGCAAAGTGGAAGTCTAATTCTATGCGAAGTAAGATAACACTGACTTCAAACCGTCTTCACTAATCCGTTCCGTGCATACAGGCTGTTTTAATCTGCATTCCGCAATTCGCTGTGTACGCACTTTAGGTAGTCTTAACATTACCATTTCAGAAGGTCCTCTGTTACTAGACGGCAATAAAAGGAAAGAGTATTGCAACAACAAAAAACATGTACCTTATCGCTAGTAACGGTTCGTTTTCAAGAATTTAGTTGCTTATGAGTAAGAATAAAGCCTCTGTATAAGTTAATGTATTGTGAACACCTTTGGCCGTCTGGTTATGAATACGCAATTAAAAAAGCTCAAATTGCTTGACAGAAAAACACGCGAAAAGGCTTGTTAGAAAGTTTTTCAGATTTTCAAGTGCATGTAGTCCAGTAAAGCCCACAGCAGTACCAGAATTTTAAACCTAAACGGCATTGATCGTTCGTTGAAACAATTTAGTTGCTGTTTAATTTTGTTGTGAAGCATCTAGCAATGACTACGAGTTTATAACTGTGATTTTGTATGAAATGTCCACGTATGTTTTTAAGTTCCTGGATCAGGTGGCAGTCAGATTGAAGGCAAACTGGACAAGCCAAGCGTTACAAGTTGGTACTGCTCTCAAAAGACGTCGTATTATTTCACTTTGTGGCTCGAAAAATCGTCACTGCTTCCCTATGCGATTCAGTGCTGGACCGACAACATGAGGTGAGATGAAAAAGTCACAAGAACTCAATAAAACCCAATAAGTTTATAGATCGAAAATATTTTGAAAACTCAGCGTATTATATCTGCATAATCCATCCTGCTCTTGTCAACTTTATAACGTACTTGTGTATTATGTTTCGCACTATGGCTATGTTCGCCTAACTTTGCTCTTTAGAAGTACTCAAAGTAATATAACGTCCCTGTTTTACTCTAAATATTGTTAAGTGATCGGCTAAGTATCTCCTTATCGTAAATCTCGTTTCTTTAACTGTACACATCTAGTCCTAGTTCTTTGTCATTGTATTTTCCTTTCTCTTGTTTTACCTGCTACTGTATTGTAAGTTACTTTTTTGATTCTGTAAGGTTGAACTGCTGTTATTTGTTATGCGTCAAAACCACTGCTCGTCTCGAATAGCTGTAGCTAACTGCTATCAGTGCTTATCTTCTCTTTGTATGTGTTTAAATCTTTAATAAACTTGAACTTGAACTAGATCGTTCTGTGGCTTTTCGAGGACATGTTCCGAACAGAGTACTTTTATAGTTTGATCCCAGACTTGGTTTCCTTTGTTTAATATTTAAGTCGCAAAAAGGTTTAGGGAACGGGACTTTTCCTGTAATTTATACCGAGCCTGGTAAGTGCCTCCAACAGTTACACTTTTTTTTTCACCATTGTGGGCGGAGAGACGTAAGGCACAAGCATAAAATGGTGTCGATTAAGAAAATAATGCTACTCAGTAAAAGAATCGAAATAGCTTTAGCTAGCTTTCATGATTGTCATTGCTGTTATTGCCCCAATCTAACGTAGTAAGGTTACCGTATACCTTTAGAGGTGTCTCGCGTCCAAGCGATGTAGGGCCTCCAGTTTAAACTGTAGATACCTAATCTCCTATATCAAATTCAAAGCTTTTAGAGCTGGCCATTCAACTACACCAAGAATTTAGAAATAAAATGAATTGTCGAATTTTTAGCGCTGTTTTCTCGAATCAATTTTTTCACCGTTGAAGGGGACACTTTAAAGAGCTAAAACTCAAAGGGAATTTGTTCTTTTGCCTTCAAATTTGGACAGTAGTTAGTTTAACACATAAACAACAAAACGCTGTCTGTGAATTTTTCTTTCGAAATATTTTTTCTCCCAGAGCGATTTTTGTATGATCACTCCACATTTTTTTAATCCTATTTCGAAAATGTTCTGTAACTTTTCACTGCAATTGAATATGGCAAAACGAAGGCACCTTTTTTTAGCGCTTTGGGTCCGAAACTGAGGAGCAAATTAAATTAGCGAAAAACAAAATTCGCTTTGACTTGTAGCTTTTAAAAGGTGATTCGGACGGTCGCATTTAGAGGTCGTAAAAACTTAGACAATTCATTTCATTTCAAAATTCTTGGTGTCGTATGATAGCCAGCTCTATAAACTTTAATTTGATATACGGGCTTAGGTATCTACAGGTTAAACCGGACGCGCTACATCGCTTGGACATGACACACCTCTGAAGGTATACGCGGTAACCTTAATTCCACGACATATACCTGTTCTACAGCAAAGCTGCGTTGAACGCTGAACGTTGAAAGCTGCGTTACGTTGATCTTTTCGAGAGATACTTTCAGCTCGGTCTTCAACACAGGGAAATCTTAGCCTTCCTTTTGCTTTCGGACGGTATTGTCTTAAGTTTGTGTCAACATAAAGAATAGGCCATTTTACAGTTGTGTGCTTAGTGTCCTGGCCTTGGATTGGAAGCGAGGCTGGGGGTGACCTTGTTTTGATACAAACCTTACTGCTTTTCACATGTAAATGTAAACTTGTTCAAGAACAAAAGCAGTGCGGTTTGTACCAAAACAAGGTCACCCCCAGCCTCGCTTACAATCCGACTAAGGCTAAGTCTGGCTTAGCACACAACTGTAAAATAGTCTATTTTGGCGTGCAGAGGATTATGTAGAAGAAACGACGCCAATGACATGGACGCTGAGCCCGCGGTCACATCGGTCGCAAAAAAAAAAAAAAAAAAAAAAAAGTCACGAAGAAAAAACCGCGTAAAAAAAGTCGTGAGAATCAGAAAATAAAAGTGTAACTGTTCGGTTGCACTTACCGTGCTTGGCAAAATTTACAAGCTACTGTTTCAGTGCCGTTACAAAAATGCTAACTAGTCTCATTCCACACTTTAAACGAGCTACTTGTCCCTCAGAAAATAAAAGGAATTAGATTCCAGTGTTATCAATCTTTCACGTTTTGTTTTGGCGAAGGAAACACTAATGTTTCGTTACACTGAAATCCGAATTTCTCCCTTCCGGTAAAATTTGTTGGGCAACTTCTTTTTATCGATCACTTTCATATTTGTCTGTGAGACATGACTTTTCTTTACAAATTGATATGGATATTGTTCATCGTCCTGAGAGTTAACGATACCTATTTTCGTTTCTCACACAAAGCATGTACTAAAATATGACTCAAATTTCCACAAGGCTGATCGGACTACGTAGAAAACTTAACACGACATCGACGTGATAGAGACCAAACCGAGAATCGATGGTTGCCGCATGCTGTTGATTCTCGGTTTGGTCTCTGTCATGTCGCTGTCGTGTTAAGTTTTCTACGCAGTCCGATCAGCCTTGCAGAAATTTGAGTCATTTATATTTTTGGCTGATTAGATCTTTTACAGATCCTGCGTATACTTGCAGCATTTTGGTTTGCGGTCCCTTGCTTATTGTTTACTAAAATATGGATCGCGATGTTCGAGAACTCAATTATATGCTGTTTATCATTGACGTAGAGGTGTACTGGTTGCGTATGACCAAGTTTTCTTTTTATCTTAGACTAGCATATGACGAAAATACGAACACTGTCAAAAACGCGCCTGGAGTGGAAACAAGAATTCCCGGATTTGGCAACACTGAAACAATAGAGCATCTGGATACTAGCAATCTGATTTCGTATTTCAAGACAATGGTAAACACCCTGGTCTCGTGGGGATACAAGCGTGGTGTATCGCTAAGAGCTGCCCCGTATGACTTCAGATACGCCCCTGGTAAGTAGAACGTAACCGACACGTGATAAGCACACATACATGGGTGGTTAGACCGAACTCGTTCCCAGGGTCTCTCCTCTTCGCTCCCTGGGACGTGAACAGGAGAGGCTGTGGGAACAAGTTGTGGTTAGACAGGAAAACTGACGTCTTGTGATAAGATGCGATCATAATTTGTCACAAGCAGTAATATGAAGTAGCCGGGAAGGGGAGGGGGGGGGGGGGGGGGAGGAGAGGGAATGGATCACGCAGCAAAAAGTCCAAATTGTTTGAATTTCAAAGACTTTTTTTCTGCAATTTTATTGGCCGTCGCGCCGATTATAGGAGGATAGCTTCACGCGTGATTTTTACCTCGTGTCGGCAAGCAACAGTTTCTTTGAGTTTTTGCAGAACTGACGTCGCTTATTCAGGAGAAAATCGCTTGTGCAACCCCGGTTTTAAGCCGGTATGAAGTCTTTTCAAAATTACACGGTTTTTTAATTTCTCTTCACTCTCTCTCTCAGAACCAGGTCAGGAATATTTTACAAAGCTGAAAAAACTGGTTGAGGACACATACGCTGGGAACGGCAACAAGAAAGTCACTTTGATGAGTCACAGCTTAGGATGTCCATATACTCTGGTATTCTTGAACAAACAGACGCAAGACTGGAAGGACAAATACATTCTGCAATGGATTACACTTAACGGTTAGTCAAACTTGGAGTGTCGCGCTCTTGATTTTTTTTAACAGTATTGTTTTTCAGGCCAAGGCTGAATATTCTTATTGTTCTGCCGATATTAGGCTGAAAATATTCTTTTGAATATCCTTAGATTATAGCGTCTGACATTTTCGTTTTAGAACGTATTGGGGGTATCAATTACAATTATCAACTGTCATTAGCATCTAACATTCTGCTAGTGCAGGTTTTTATCGTTTTATGGGCTAGTTTTGCCGTTTAGAGAAAGGAAGAATTTTTATACCGTTTAGCTAAAAACATATAATTGTATTGTATTTATAAATTTTCAACACACAAAGTTATATTCTTTTTAAAATCTCAGCCTCGGGTTTATTCTTAACATATTTTAAAATTTCGCAAATGACAGCTCCGGTATTCTGATGAAATGAATTCGTATCATTAAAACGAACAAACACCTTGTGTACGGGAAACCGGAAAACGCGCGAATGAGGTGTTCCTGAATTGTGACTGTCTGTTGCTTAGGGACGAATCATTAACCACGTTTTCTTGCGCAGGGTAGTACCTGCACGTTTTCCCACGTGCGGCACTGGTGGCACGCGTGCCTGTGTTTGGCTCCACCTTTTAACAGCAACTGTGCTCTTTCTAGAAATATAGATTTATAAGGTAAACAATCGCTGAAAGTCGAGGTGAAATAATTTTATCATTTGAAAATAGGTGTCTATGGTGGACTGGTTGAGATGATGAGTATATTTTCGTCTGGAAACACGCTCGGCATCCCACATGTACTCGTGGACCCGTTGGACGTGCGTGGCCAACAGCGAACCTGGACAAGTAACGCAATGTTGATGCCAAGTCCAGAATTATGGTCCCCGGATGAAGTATTAGTAAAGACCACCAAGCGTACATACACTGTAAACGACTTCCAAGACTTCTTCAAAGACATTGGGGCCCCTCGCGCTATAAAGCTTAGAAAACTGGTTGAAAACCTGATTTACCCACTGACTGCGCATGCTCCTAATGTGCGGCTGCATTGTTTGTATGGCACTGGGGTACACACGGCCGCAAGCTACATGTTTGAGGATGGAGAGTTCCCGGATCACCAACCGGAAGTAATTTATGGTGATGGGGATGGGACAGTGAACCGGCGTAGTTTGGAGGGCTGTGGTACGTGGATGCAGCGGCAAGATCACAGTGTTAGTATGAAGGGATACCACGCAGTTGACCACGTTGGAATTCTCAGCGACAGCAATGCGCTACATGATATCAAAAATTTGCTGTTTTAAAAAAATCGAAAAGGAAAACATCAAATGTAATTGTCATTAAATGTAATTTAAATTAATGAGGAATAAATGACTACCGGAAACTGTCTCTGAAGGTAAATGTTGTTTGATGAACTTTATGGCGCGCCTTTCCAGTCAATATTCAAACAACCTTAATATACCATACATCCATTACATTTCTGTGCCATATTTTTTATTTCCTTTCTGTATATTTTATATTTTGCTTCTATATTTTTTATATCTCTTCCTATTAATTTAGATATACGTGTTTAGCTCATCTATTTTTTTATTTTGTTCTCGTTATTTGATATGCGTTCTATATATTTTATATTTAATCTGCATTTTTTTTTCGTTCCGAGCGGGATTTTTTATTTTCTTTCTAATTAGTATGCAACACGTGATGCACTTTTTCCATTCCGCCATTTTGGCTTTCGGTCACATGGAGGAAGAACTGTCTACTGCTTGTCGTGCGGCCGCGGATGCCTTAGAGATTTTAAGTCATTTGAGACCTGGATTTACGAGAAATGTTTTACCTCGGATAAATGGAACGGTAAACTCTGACAGTCAGCCGAACAACGGGGATCGTCAGGTGAACAACAAGGAACTTCAGTCGAGCGAACGTGCCATTCAATCCTCGACGTCGCCAGCCTCAAGCAGTTCTATTCAAGCTCGTCTTGCCACTCTCTTTCCGACAGTTGGCTCGAACCGAGCTAGTAGAAAAAGCACGAGTAGAAGACCAGCAAGGTTAAAGTAGACCATTAAGTCGAACAAAGGCCGCCCATCGAAGACACTTGTTTACAAGGATCTAGTCCTCATTCCCAGCCCCAAGATCAACAAAGTGCCTTCACATACAAGCCGACTTCAGTTAGAAGAGAGAGAACTTGTCTGCCACGAGTTTCCCTTTGACAAGAGCTGGGATGCAAATTCCCTTAAAGCTGCTATACTGAATCGATTTCCAAAGCTTTTGCTATTTGAATATGTCAAGGTGGGTAACTTTCCACTTGTGTTATAAGCTTAAACATTGTTCTACGTTTAACGCAATAATATTATCATCGTTGCTGTTCAGTTTGTGCATTTGTTGTGGCTGCACTATTTATAAATACGCATTTATACTATTTTGCCAACAATTTACCCACACAAGAGGATACCTGCAGTGACCCGCGTAATGGACTTACAATTTTGGGAGAAGTTGTTAGGTTATTCAGACTTGCTCTGGTACTGCCCCGCTCCCACCTCCTCATTTATTGTATAATTTCCCCTTGCTTGTGACATAAGCTTAACTTAATTATTCTTTCATCAAAATTACCCTTAACTTTTGCAAAAAGCCCGCAAGTAATATGTGTTTTTCTCAACCTAGCCATGCTATGGAAAGCTGATAACTCCTAAGTTGGCAGATGGCATAACTCTGGATGCAGAAAGAGTGACCAGGATGGCTGGTCAAGGAGCTGTTTATGTTAGATCACAGATACCTTTGGAATCTGAAGATGAGGGTGAAACTGAAGAGGAGCTAGAGAATGCAGTATTAGATAGCAGTCCAAGGTGAACTTTTTCGAGTGAATTTTTGCATTGAACAAGATAAAACCTGTATAGATTTCTTTTAGCTTTTTTGCCTTACTACAAAGGTATTTGTGAATTTTATGTGGTAGCTTCCCAATGCAGTGGAATAACGTTGTATATGATAGACTGGCATCCCAGCTCATGCTACTAGACATGAAAATGGCTTTTTGTTGGAAATATTATCCGGTTTGTCTCCAAACAGATTTGTGTATTTATTTATTTGTTTGTTTGCTTAGATATCAGTAAATTGATTTGGTATATTGCAACTCCATGTGATTGTAGATATTTATGTGACTATGAACACTTCGTAGTATGTCACATCATTACCACTTAGATCACTTTTTTAATGGTTTGTGACAAGTTAATATTTCTTTTAGTGTTAGTGGAGCACAAAGAAGCCCTGTGTTGCTTTCATTTGGGGAGAGTGATGGGAGGCCAGATGCAGCTGTGGTGCCCCACCCTGCACAACCTTATTGTGTACCATTTCCAACTGAAGCAGAAACATCACATCAAAATACAGAGTTGAATGATGTAGAGACAGGCAGTAACTCTGATATTGTTTTGGCATCATCTGAGCTACCTGTTCCAGTAAATGCACTTGTTTTAGACAGTAACTCTGATATTGTTCATGCATCATCTGAGCATGTTATACCGGTATTAGTACCTGTACCTCAACTGCTACCAAAACGTATCATCCAAGTGCACAGGTTAAATATTAAGAAGGATTTGATTAACTTATTCCGAGATCCGTTAATTATGAGTCAAGACATAGAGATAATCGTTATTGATGCTAGGGGAGTTGAAGAAATGGGCAGAGGTGTTGGGTTGCTTAGAGATGTTTTCTCTCTTTTTTGGAAAGAAACATATGATTCCCTTTTTGTTGGAGAAAATGAGCGTGTACCATTTGTAAGACATGACTATCAAAGGGAGGAATGGGTTGCTGTAGGTAGAATTTTGGTGAAAGGATATTTAACCTGTCAATACCTACCAGTCCTTCTGTCTCAAACGTTCCTTGCCTGTTTTTTTTGGGGGGAATCTGCTGTAACTAGCGCTATGCTGACTCAATCCTTTAGAAATTACATTTCAGTAGATGAAAAATGTTTGATTGACAAGTGCCTTGCTGGTGATATGAAGTGGGATGATGAAGATGAAATGTCCCAGCTTTTAGAAATACTTAGTAACTATGACTGTCGAATTATGGTAAATTCTGATAATGTCATTCAAGTTATTGAAGAAATAGCCCATAAGGAGCTACTGCAGAAGCCACAGTATATTGCAGAGTGCTGGAAGGATATAGTTGTCACACTCCTTCCTAGTTTTCCTGATTTTGCAGCACTTTCCAAAAGGTATGAATTGTTAATACCATCAACGAGCAAAATCCTTAGTTGCCTAGAGGCAAACCCTGAGAGTGATGGGGAAAGGGATAGCCTTAAGTTTCTCAAACGGTATATTAAGGGCCTTGACACACCTCAGAAATTATCAAAGTTTGTAAGGTTTATCAGTGGCTCAGAGTTAATGCTTTTTGGCGCAATCCAAGTAAATTTTACCAACTTATCTGGTTTAGGTCGCCGACCTATTGCCCACACCTGTAATACTGTGTTGGAGCTATCCTCAACGTATCAGTCATTTCCTGAACTTAGAGAGGAGTTCAGTGCAATACTTGCATCAGATTATTGGGAAATGGATATTGTGTAATATGCCTTGTGAAGAAATGAAGACCATTATGGTGGCAAGCTGATTTAGAACAGACTGATAATTTCATTTTATATATATGTGTATATATAAATTGTGTTTTCTGCCTTTAATGGGTATTTACAGTTTTAAAACATTTAACAACAATGCACAAATTATTTGTGCATCGATTCCTGTACAACATACTGGAAAATCGTTAGCTGATGCCTTATTGTAGTATCAAGCTTGTAATCTGTTCAAAGTTGACATTTTCAAGCGAGCGTAGCTGTTTATAACTATATTGTTGAGATTTTAATGTAGTTTTTTCCTAACTGTTGTAAAGGTTAAGTTGCATTCGTTGTGTTCTATTCTGATCGATACAATTTGAAGGCAAAATAATAAATCTCACACTGTTTACGTTTTCAATCTGTCATCGAAGTTGGTAGTCTACGATTAACCGTAAATGGGAAGCAAGAGAAAAGAACTATCTTGACGACTTTCTATCAGAATTTCCTCTTGTTCCATGCCTTACTCTTAGAATGAATTATGCTACCCAGCCAATCATTGCTCATAAAAAAACATGACTTTGTTTTTAATCGATTTACAATTAGTGGTGCCAGTTTGATAGGCGTTAATTGATCTTAATTCTCTAGGCCCCTTTTTCACTCTCTAAACAACGGATTTCAGGTTAGTTGGATGCTGGGGTGCTGGGTACACCTGTTTTGAAACATAGTTACCACCAAAACGGCCTTATCTCAGCAAAGTTCCTTATATGTTGAACTGATTTCTAAGGATGTCTATGCATCTCAGATATTGAGTTCTACCATGTTCACCATCGTCATTCAAAGGGTGACAGGAGACTTCCAAAATATGCAGTTGTTGTGGTGTGAGCTGAACATCAACTGCTGGTATTGAGACCTGGTAATCGTCGTCGTCTAACGGGAAAGGTCCATCTGGATCAAACCCATACAATGGAATTTGATTTGGATGTAGAATACGCTCAACTCCAGAGTATCCAGAGTGCATGTTCTCCAAAATCCCAGAGGCGAAAATTTGTAGGGGAGATAATTGATGTTCACTGGAGACGGGGTGATTGTTCCATTGATCAGTAAAGTGTTGCAATGCCCTATTTATCCTTGGTGTGTAGACAAAGTGCAATGAAAATAAATGTACTTCGTTTAACGGGTCAAGAAGACCCATGTCTTCCATTCCACTAAAGATATTGGCAAAGTGACAAAGGACACCAGCGTAAACATCTCTATGAGCGCGCTCAACACGGCAGTTGTGGACAGAGCTTCCCGTTATGATACTTCCTCTGTCCAGGCCTCTATTTTCCAACATGTACTGTGCCACTCCAACATTTTCCAGTCCATGATCGCTTCTTACTCTTGAAGGTAAGCCAAACTCTTGTACTCCCTTGATGAAGAGCTGCAACACTGTATCTGCTCGGTTGTTATCAGTTAGGGTGGCATACACAATAACCCTCGAATACCCATCAACACAGCAGTGCACAACAAACCTGTACCTGGTAAGCTTGTGGTTACCGTCTATGTGCCACAAAGCGTTTGGCGTTGGTACAGAGTACTTTCGACGGTAAACCGGAGTACTCCAGCGAAGTGCTGTCCCAAGTGGGTCTTGTCTAAGAAGACAGTTGCGAACCCTCCATCGCTGGATTCGAAATCCCCTTGCTCGGAGAGCTCCAAGCAATCTTCGTTGTCCAATGTTTGGAGTAATACTTCTAATTTCTTTGACAGCGTCTTCAAGCGGAGAATCTGAAAAGAAGTTGTATTTGAATTACAAAGTTTGAAGTATCGTACATCATTGAGTGAGATGGGATTTTGGGGAACCTAAAATACTTTGGCCAAGGGTATGGCTTCTAAGATTTATTTTGCCGGAGACTATATCTTGTTTCCGATGTTGAACTCCCTTTCTTCGCAGACACCCTTATCCAAACACACCGATAAGCTTAAAACCAAATAACCTACTAGTATAGATAACCTCAGTCTGTAAATTACTACGCACCTGACAATGCAGTCCAGTTTTCGCTGTCATCATTCAAATTTAATTCCCGTCTTCTTCGACGTAAAGTACTTTCACTGACACCTAACAAGCTAGCGATTTTCACCCAGGGGAAATGCAGTTCGCGTAAGAATTCGATCTGCTCTCTTTCGATGACGATGACTGGTCTTCCTGCACCTGTTAGTTTAGTGGTAGGACAAGCGAACGAATTTGATACCGTTGCTTCAACGGAATTGCTTTCCTCATACTTTGTCATTACACGAAAAACAAAGCGTACTTTTGTCAAAACAGCTTCTGTTATTGTCTTGAAATCTTGAAGGACAGAGTCCTCACTTTGCCATACACTATGCAATAGCAACTGTAAAGTTAAAATTGCATCCTCCAGGCGCAAGTTAGCTTGTTCAACGTAATCAACGGAGACATCTTGTGTGCTCAAATTCTGAATACCAATCAACAGGGTACGAAGAGACTCTATGAAGTTGTAAAGGCCTTCTCTTAAAGTTCCATCCGCCATTTTGCTTTTGAAATTGGCGGGAAAATGCATCGCGGTCATGTGCTCACATGTTGCATACTAATTAGAAAGAAAATAAAAAATCCCGCTCGGAACGAAAATAAATACGAAATAAATAAAAAAATATAAAGAACGCATATAAAATAACGAGAACAAAATAAAAAATAGATGAGCTACACACGTATATATAAATTAATAGGAAGAGATATTAAAAATATAGAAGCAAAATAAAAAATATACAGAAAGGAATTAAAAAATATGGCACAGAAATGTAATGGATGTATCGTATATTAAGCTTGTTTGAATATTGACTGGAAAGGCGCGCCATAGAACTTTGTTAAAATGAGATCCAAGTAGAAATGGGCGATCATTGTGGTCATGTATAAATATCTGGGGAGGGGATGGAGGGGGGACTCCTTGGTAAGGCTCAAGGGCAAGATACTCCTGGAGAATCATTCAATAGGTTAGAACAAAATCCTAAGGATGTGGTTCGAGTGAAATTTCACCCATCGATCTTTGAATAAAATCAGTTATCTCAAAATTCGAAAAGTTGCTAACATCCAGGGCCCAGTTGTTCAGAACCCGATTAAGTTAATCCTGGGTTAACGTGAACTTTGATTCGAGTATATTTATTTACTAATCCATAAGGATTCGTCCAAAAGATTTTTGTTCCTAAGTTTTACCTTAAACCTTTCTTTACCATTAGCTTAAAATGAGCCTTTCAAATCATTTTAAATGAGCTAGACGAAAATCTCGGTTTTAACTTTTAATCGTGGATTAGCGTTAATTGGCTTTCGAACAACCCGGCCAAAAGGTCAAGTGGGCTGAGTATGACTTAGTGGAGAGGGGAGGGGAAGGTGACCGTGACTGAAGTGTTTCGTAACAGAATGGACGCGCGATCGTGAAAATTCTTGCTCTGAACGGCGGAGATCCAAGCAACTAAACGGCCAATAAATATTGCTGCAAAAGTTCTGTTCTCTGATTTGACAGAAAATTGGCGAAAAAAATGCTTCTCCAGCCGTGAATGGTCAGAAATCAGCGTTGAATTTTTAATTCATGAAGAATCGACACTGAATCGAGTATGCCGAAAATAATGGACTTCGACTCCGCGTTGGAACACATCGGCGAATTTGGCCGCCATCAAAAGAGAATCTACTTTATTGTGAGTCTCATATCTCTTCCTCTTGCCTGTCAAACGCTGATTATTGTTTTCATCGGAGCCGTCCCTGAATGGAAATGTCCTTCTACAAGCGGCCTCATTTTGCACTGCAACTCAAGTCACCCGGCCTGTTGTGACAAAGATGGTTCCATTTGTCATGGAGCAGAATTTTCCTCTGAATTCACATCCATCGCCACCGAGTGGAACCTGGCTTGCGGCGATCGCTACAAATCTGAACTAAGCCAGTCAATCTTTGTCGCTGGATACATGTTTGGTGTATTAATTTTCGGTATTTTGTCCGATAAATATGGCCGTCGGAAACCTTGGTTATTCGCATACATCGTTGGTGGTATTTTAGCCCTGATGTCCGGACTCGTGGGAACTTATGAAGAACACATTGCCTTGAGATTTGCTATGGGCTTTTTGAACGGAGGTGGAGGTCTTATAACATACGTACTTTCAACTGAAGCGATTGGGCCAAACTACCGAGGTAGGCAGGCTATCTTCGCCTTTGAAAGTCATTTTGCCCACAAATTGTGCGCTTTTTAAAGTAAAGTTTCTACACCCGAATGATTAAATTAGATACGGAGACACAGTAAAATCTCCAGAAAAGGAAAATAATGGACTGTATTTTAGAAAAGGGAAGTGTTTGTAAGCCTCTCTTTGACATATGATAGCTTTGCAATTCAATATGTGTTTACACGTCTTGCCAACACGCGAATCTGGCGTTTTCATATAAACACACGAAGAAATGTGCTAAAACTGAAGCCAAACATCAACTGAATACTCAGAGGCGGAAAAGTTAAGGTTTCAACAAGGTTTAGTTGCATCATGTATAAACTGACTGTACTTTTAATACTGTGCGGGTTGAAAAAATATTGCGTGACAGGAGTAACGCACGGAAACAGGAAGTCAAAATTTCACCGGTGCGAGTGCTTGAGTTACTCAGACCCACACACGCTTAACTAAGAGAGAGTCTTAAAACCTATTTACTAAGGTGAAATAATGCATTATAGCTGGTTTTCAAGTTGAGAGTCAATTTATTGTCAATATTTGTCAATTCTGTGGGGGTATAGCTACATTTTACAGAAAGTTCAGTGCACTGTTTTTACTCGTGTGCCAATTCTCCTGTTGTACTTTCTATTTAGCCAAAATTTCGGTTTTAACTGGTTAAAATGCAAATGGTACGCGCAGACCTAACAGAAATTTTCCGGAACAAATAGTCAAGACCACTTTTGGAGATACATCATGTTTTCCATTGGAATGGAAATAACATATCTTGTTTGACCTATTAATGAGATTGCAAGTTTGGAATGACTGAACATAAGCTTTTCCATTTGACACGGAAAGTTTCTGAAATTTCCAACCCAAAATTTTTGCTACCTGGTTAATAGAAAGCTCTGCTGCTCTCTCCCAGGTTCAAGTGACTCTCCAGTCTCCCACACAGGTCACCTAATCACTCACATAAAAATGACATGTGATCTTTCCTCAACATTAAGGTTAAATTTTATTGACCCCAAATTTTTCCAAAAATTATCCAAACAGTTTCAGTTTTTGGTTGGCAGGCTGGTACACCATGTTGTAGGGCAACCATGCAGTCCCTTTCTATACCTGCCAACTCTCACGCATTATGCGTGAGTCTCACGCCTGCGGACTAAAGACATCCATCTCATGCATCAAGGACAATTTCTCACGCCTGACTCACAAATCTGGACGAGTTGTTCTAAAAAAACTCCATTTCATTTGAGATTTCTTATGCATTATTTCTTTGCTCTTAATTATAACAATCGTAAAAGCTTTCAAATCGCTATTGGATACAAACATCTGAAAATGCTATGAAAAACCTGTGAATTAAACTATGAAATGTCTACAATCTGTTCGAATTGTAAGCCTTCAAAGGTCGTCGGAATATCTTCGGACATTTTCGGCAACGTTTGGACGTCTTTGGAAAATGACGGAAATCGTCGGAAGTGGCTCGGACGTTTTCGGACATCCCGGTCATGACGAGACAAAAATCTCACGCTTTTGACTCGGGAAAAGTTGGCAGGTATACCTTTCTTGGGTGATTCTAATCATTTTAATCAATTAAAAGTGCTCTTTCTATATCTTTCTTTATTAGGGTCAGCAGGCACATGGCAACAGGGATTCTACGCCTTTGCTTATGTCGTCCTGGCTTTTGAAGCCTATTTCATTCGTGACTGGCGGACGCTGACAATAATTTCAATTCTGCCCTCTTTTATTGTTTTATTGGTGTTCAAAAGTATTCCAGAATCTCCAAGATGGCTGGCATCCCAAGGGCAAATTAAAGAGGCAGAAAACATTCTGAGAAAAATAGAAAAAGAAAATGGCTCTAATACAAATGAAGTAATATTTCTGAAAGTGGAAGCCAAAATTGAGGGGAAGTCTTCACAACATGGAATAATAGACTTGTTTATGCACAAGTCTGTATGTAGTATTACAGTAGTTATGATGCTAATATGGTGCGTGAACAGTATGGTATATTATGGACTTGCCTTGAATGTTAAAAACCTTGGAGGCAGTCTGTACATCAATTTTGTGCTCGCCAGTTTGATTGAGCTGCCGTCGTTTGCTGCAACACAGTTTCTCCTGTCATGGCTTGGGCGCAGGAAAACTTTATTTTGTCTCCTGGTTGGTGCAAGTTGCTCTTGTTTCCTGTGTATGTTTCTGCAGTTACAAGGTGGTCATCATGTAGCTGCAATATCCATGACTGCACTTGGAGGCAGGTTTTGCATCTCTGCATCTTTTGCTGTGCTGTACGTCTACTCAGCTGAGCTCTTTCCCACGGTTGTGCGTAATGCCGGCATGGGTATATCAAGTTTGTCAGCCAGGGTTGGAGGAATGGTAGCCCCCTATATTGTTCTACTAGGAGATCAGAACGTCTCACTACCGATGTTTGCTTTTGCTTGTACTGCCTTGTTTGCTGCGATAGCAGGATTGAGACTACACGAGACTAAAGGAAAACCAATGCCAGAGACATTTGAAGACCTTGAGGGTAGTCATCCAAGGAGAGGGAAGACCAATGGTGACCCATGAGAAACTAAATATTGTGCTTTACCAAAATATCAGTTATAATTTTTTTTTAGTAAAAGTTGAACCTCTTAATGCCGGCATGGGTATATCAAGTTTGTCAGCCAGGGTTGGAGGAATGGTAGCCCCCTATATTGTTCTACTAGGAGATCAGAACGTCTCACTACCGATGTTTGCTTTTGCTTGTACTGCCTTGTTTGCTGCGATAGCAGGATTGAGACTACACGAGACTAAAGGAAAACCAATGCCAGAGACATTTGAAGACCTTGAGGGTAGTCATCCAAGGAGAGGGAAGACCAATGGTGACGCATGAGAAACTAAATATTGTGCTTTACCAAAATATCAGTTATAATTTTTTTTTAGTAAAAGTTGAACCTCTTAGCACTACACAGACTTGAGGGTCATAGACCCAGTAGGCCAATTTGCAGCTAGTGTGACATTTTTTAAGACATTATTTGATTACAGTGGAACCTCTCCTTACGGACACCTCTATATAATACAGACACCTCTCTATTACGGACAGTTCACTTGGTCCCTGAGAGACAAAATCCATATAAAGCCTACTTCTCTAAAACGGACAGCTCTATAATATGGACACTTAGGCCCAGTTCAGACCCCGAACTTTTCATGAGCCGAACTTAATTCAAATTAAGGTCGGCCCAAATCACGAAAATCCCGCCTTTTGATTCAGACGCTGAACTTAATTAGCCGAACTTAATTTACTTGAAGCAAAACCAATCGAAATGTTAGCGTTTTTTTTTTAATTTTTAATTTCAAATACGTTATGATAATTTATGCATTAGGTTCGGCTCATGAAAAGTTTGACGTCTGAATCAAAGCCATTCCAAAGCCAAAATTCCTGGCTGAGCCAGGCGGGAAGAACAGCTGAGCCATTCCAAATTGAAACAGCCGTTCTCAACTGATTCAGACGCCGAACTTTTCATGTACTTTAATTCGAGGTATTAGGTTCGGCTCATGCAAAGTTCGGCGTCTGAACCGGGCCTTATTCCTGTCCCCTTGATGTCCGTAATAATGAGGTTCAATTGTAACTTGAAAGCAAGCCCAGGAATGAATTCAGATATTAAGGGGGTTACAACCCTTTGTTTGAGAAGTTGAAATTGTAGCAAATGCCTTAATTCTGGTGGAGCATTCCCTGACTTCCCACAGAGACTCAATTACACTCTCCTTGCCCACCCCTCGCCCCTTTCATAAATTATTGGATCCACTCCACTCAAGTGAAGTCTTTCATGGGCTACCATAAGTTACAAGGAAAAGGAATTAACTACTTGGCCACTTCATATAGGTATCAGAAAATTAACTTTACATGAAGTTAGCCACTTGACCCTCATACAAGAAGGCACATGTCAATTTTTGCACATAAAGGTGAAAATTGGTTTTTTCACTATGTAGTTGAGTGTTGCTTATGTGGTTTTTAAGTATGTAGAACAAATGTCAGATAGGGTCCCAATGGGGTTGAGGGCAACCTTGTTCCTAGGGTCTCTTCTCTCCCCGTGCGGGAAGAATCCAGACCCTAGGAACAAGGTTGAGGGATCCAGAGCCCAGGGGAACTAGAACCCTGTCTTTTCTGTCCCATTGCCTCTTGATATCTTTTCTACAGGGCTCCATTTGACAGAATGAGCATTTATATCTGGGCTCTAAGTAGAGAATTCACACTCAGAAAGGTAACAAGTTGTCAGTCTTCACAAAATGTGCATTGCTCTGAGACACCAAACCCCATTTGGTACCCTGGTCAGTGGTAAATACAAAGCTCCATGTGAGATGGGTGGGGATAAAGCCAACAAGTGGAAGCCCAGATAAGTACTGTCTCAAAATTTAAGCTCTTCTGACCCTATTTCTCTGAAAAAAGGGAGTGTGGCTAGAGCAGTGACCTTTGAACTACCACTACAGATTACCGAACAATATGAATTACCCATTGCATGGTTCAGGGGTAACTAAATGACAACTTCTTGGTTAATTGAATATAACCTTGGACAAGGTAGCAGGTTTACTGTAAAACATCACATCCTCATCTGGACGCCTTCTCCTGTAATATGAATGTTACTATGGGAGATCTTTACAAAAGCTCAGTAGAGCCTGCTTTAAAGTGTATATGACAGAATTTATTCTATTTGCTTGATCAAATGTTAATGTTGTTCTCATATGAAAATTGAAAAAAAAAAAAAAATTCCTCCGCGTTTGAGGCATATAAAAGCCTGGTTGGGTACAATAACGCGCAAGACTGGGGATTAGATAGTAGGGCAGTGTCGTCAATACAGGAACACTATTCTTGCGATTTCTCTATTCCTCAGTTGTTTTTAATTTGTAGTGGAAGAAAACTGTGTGGACGTAAATATTTATGGGACTGTTGAATACTCAGAATGAAACAATTCAGTGCCTCTAAAAATTCAAAACTTTTCCAGCCAGAGGACTTTCTCATCAATGTTGGCAACTAATCCTACATTATTTTGTTATCACAATAATTTATTATTTGACGTTTCAATGTTTTTTATAATTAATAAGCTTTATTCATCCATCTTGAAAAATAAATGTACAATGGCTTTACATAATCGGATCTAAAGTTAAAAATACACAATCATAAACAAAGGAGCCTTGCGGCCCGCGCCATAAAAGAGTTTACATGTCTTTTGGTTCTTGACCTTGGTATTGCTACTGGTCCTGGTGTTGATTTCAGGTTATAGCTGTACTTTAGCTAGTATTTGGCTTTGTTATGAAAATCTGTTCTGGGTGGTTTTTATTATAACGGCTTTCACAATTTTAATCAAAACACCACCTTAAACAAGAAGTTCCGCTATAAAAGGGCAAGCCCCTCCCTCATTTCACACCTTTTATGGCGTGAGATGCAAATTTTCCACTGTTCAGTTGTGGCAAGTTGTTGACTCCTCAGAAACTTATGCCTCAAACTTTTACAATATCACCACAGCAGTATAAGATATCAAGTTCTTATTTGTTTGACAAGGATTATTCTAAAAACTAAGTCAATTTTATCGGTAAAAGCCGAAGAAAAAGATACATGTTGTTTGTCAGTTGTTTACGCTCTGATGGTTGATTGACAACTGAAGGCGAGAATCGAATGGCCTGGCCAGGCCCCTTTTATGCTGGAACTTCCTGTTTAACAATCATTCTGGGATAATAAACGAAAGAATTTTAACTTGATGAAGGCCTCTCTTTCACGATGCGTTTGTCACTTAAATGTATTCCACACCCATAGGCAATATAGAAGGAACCGAGAAAGTTGCCTTGATACAAGTTTCCAACAAGTTCATTCAAGGATTTGAAATTTAGTTAAACAGAAGCGACGTCCTAGCAGTATGTTTGTCCCATGAACCTAGTTTAATGGCCTTAGCTCCCACAAGTCTCCCGTAGCTCAGTGGTAGAGCATCCGAACTAGTAATAAGTAATAGGAAGGTCTTAGGTTCGACTCCTTATAAGAGCACTCCCTTTAAGAGTATGCGTGTGTCATTTACTGATTAATACACCATTCTCAGAAGCAACAGAGTTTGGAAATCACCAGCATGGAAGGTTCTTTTTGTCAGATTGAGTAGTAGATGAATTTTTAATTCTTTCAGATCTGAGATACTCCTTAAACTGATGTCATGCCCGAGGTGTACATTGTATGATGAGCACTTGAATGCCATTTTTTTTTTTCACGTTTCTTTTTCGTGTAGCCTGCGAACGCAGACGTATTTCCGGCAGCCGGAAATGCGTCTGCGTTCGCAGGCTATTTTTCGTGGTCCTTAATAATAACCTTTTAAAATTATGCTAAACGGTTATTGCCCAGAAAACAATATTTGAAACAATTCAAACTGGGAAATCAGTTCGACAAAACGGTTCTTGTAGACTTGGATAGTAGACGACGCCAAATATGGAGCAAATATAACTTCAAATGAGGAAACGCGTAGCAGAGATAGCTATCAGTTATCCTCTGTTTCTTTCCTTCTGCCTCGGTAAAGCTTTTGTTCCGGCTATGGACCTTGTCGTGAAATCTTTTGCTTGCTTTGTTTGTTTTGTTGGACTGTAAATCAGAACAGTACACTGCTGGTTGACATTTAATCCCATATTACAAATTCTCTCTCCTTTAGTATTTTCCCGTACAGCACACAAAAATTCATTCCACTCTATTCCTACACTGATCATTAACATTGGTCCTTGGATTTGAGCAAATTTGTCGTTAAGCATTGTCATGTTCTAAAACAAGTTAGCAATTGCGCTTTGGTACGTCACGTGTGCACCATAAATTCGATGAAATGAACCTCGTCTTCCTGTAATCGCCAGTGCTTTCCGTGGAACAGGAGATGGATATGGACATTTTGTCGATTGACGCATTGCAGCTGTACTTTTCCTTGTACACAACATTGAGTCCCCCTAATTATCTTCCTTCTTCCCGCCTTCTTCAGCTGTTTCATTACCATGGGCCTCTTTTGCTAGAAACTTCTCCAATTCTTCATTAAACGCTTTCACGAAATCGTCCTTGCTTTGATCGTCGGGGTTAAATCTTTCATAAACTCTGTTAACTAGAGTCTTTAGCTCACTATCTTTCAGCCGACTAACTAACTCGTTTTCTGGCTTCCGTAACTGGCGCTGTATTGCCTCTGATGCCAGATCTCTCTGCAAGGTTTTCATCTCAGTCTTCATTAAAATTACCTCAGGAATCAGCAGTGAAAGATCTCTTCCGTTTTGCCTCTGGGTGAGGAATTCGGGTGCTATCGTAACAAACATTTCATCAAGGGACAGTTCTTGAACTTGATCTTTGATGAACGAAATAAATTGCTCTGTGGAGTTGGCGCTGTAGTCAAGACACCAGAGCTTGCACAGTGTCCTTGCCAACAGCGTCTGATAATTGTAAGAGATAACGAGGAGATGCATTTGAAGACTTGGATTCTCCTCGCGATTCAATTCTGAAATAACCTCTTTGCATTTCCTGACAAATTCTGAGTAAAGAAATCTCGAGAGCTCTGTTATTTTCTCTTCCGCAAGACCACAGTCTTGGACCTTTACCACAGAAGCATCCAAGTCCAAACCATCGTGAAAGAAGCTTGACACATGCGCCAAGGAGGTTAGCCGTTTTAACAAGCTGACGATTTTCGGTAGAATGTTTCTCCTGACATCAGCAACAGAAGCTGCTGCCTCTGCCAGTTCATCAGCCGGGGTCTTCATACTGCAGCAGATTGCTCTGTGGTAGGATGTAATGTGGAAGACATTGTTTCTCCAGACACTCCTGAAGACGATCCAAGATGTGCAAAAGGCACCTGGCTGAGATGTCTTCCCTCAAGAATGACTGGTCTTGTTTCTCGCATTCCCAGAACAGCAAGGTTTTCAAATGATAGGTGCAGACCACTTCAGGCAGGTATAATTTCTTGATCATCTTCAAGAGGACGAAAATGTGGCGTTGCACTGGGGTTACGTTTTGGCCCAACAAGTTTTCCGCTACTGAAAATGACACCTTCCACTCAGTTTCATCCATCACCTTCTCTTTTGTATCCTTGTCATTGCTTGTTTTCTGGCATGCTATCGACCCCGGGTTCTTTATATAATCAAGCAAGTCAATGGGTTCTCTACTTCGTTTTCCTCGGCCAACCGGAGCCAAGTGACAGCCTGACTCAAATATCTCCTGTAAGAGTTCAGGTGAAGGCCATGCATTCGCGCGTGGACGCACTAGCCATTCCATAGCTAGCTCAGGCCATGCAGTTGGGTACTTAAACACGTTCGCGTGGTCTGCATTGCACAGCTCTGACAAGTTTCCTAATTCATCATCATAGCGGGTCGTGCGAACTGGTCCACGGGCTTCATAAGTCGACCCTGTACAAAATGATGCAAAGTGCTGAAATGAATGACCAATGGTAGTTGGCAGCATAAAGCTTTGATGGAGGAACGTAGTGCCCTTGAATCTTGGGTGATGTTCTTTCCATTCCTCGGTCAGCCTCAGTTTGACATATTTGGGATCATCCTCGGCATGATACACAGTGAACATGGGAGAAAGGGCTTTTGTTTCGCTCTGAAAAAGGCACTCCCTGATGTTCATCTCATCTAAATCGGGTTGCCAATATTCTCTTTCAGAAAGACGCTCCTTGGACTCATCTTGATCAGACTTACTCACAAACATTCGCGGAATGCAAAACCCTTCAGCGCGACTTCCTACATCCAGTTCGGTAGGTGAGGAAAGTGCAATGCATTCTGGGTCCGAGTGTTTGGCCTCAGACTCTCCCAACCACCAGTACCAGTCACCATACACCCACTCAACGGGAAACATACAGTTAATGAGAACTGAGAAGGGCTCTATCCATAGCTTTGAAATCTCGTCAAATGTGGGGGCTACGTTCATTTTCTGTGAAGAGAATCATTTCTAATCTGGAATTAAAATACCAATTAAAAAACCTGATTGGGAAACCCAGGACATTCCAACCCAACAAGTCTGGTAATCCCACACGAGACAATGTACGTTCCCTGGAAGGATTGGCATGCTCACTGCAATAATTCCCGATTCAGAATTAAATCTGCGGTGCATGTTTTTAAACATGCATCACTTTAGCACTTTAACATACACTGCAGAGTTAATTTCAGTTTCTGAGCTATGTGTGAAGCGTTTTTAACATCATAATTAATTTCGTCTTAGCTCTACGCTGGTCTTAAGCTGAGAGAGCCAGTGTAGTTCTTTTCATATGTCAAGGGAGCGTACACTATAATTTTTGCAGCCCCATTCTGCAACTTTTGCAGTCTTAAATCTGGAAACCTTTGCTGCTATCACTCCAAACGGAACTGTAGAGATAAAAATAAAAAAAAGTTTCGCTTTCATGTTGTTTGTTGCTGCTAACCCAAAATTTAGATGTTGTGGGCAATAATATTCCGTCAACACAATTAAATTAATTGTTTCGAAATTTGATGCGTTTGATAATACATGTTTTAGCAGGTCTACGAGGCTTTTCCTGGGCCTTGGACGCGTGATTTTATGCGTACAGCCCTCACACAGGAAGTTTCTCAATAGTTGTGAGCTGAAACCGAAAGTAG